>NC_044189.1:31628084-31759075 GCF_900880675.1 Sparus aurata | reverse complement strand
GTGGCGCTGTTATTAAGGAAAGCGCGTTTTGGCTAATAACTCCCATATACTTTGTCGCACACTCAAAAACCTTGCATCCACGCGTTCAGTGGATTGTGCTGAATCTCGTAGTATAGGCCACGCCCATTTCCGCCTACCGTTTTTTTTCGCTACGTCGCAAAATGTCGAAAACCTACTTTTTCGAACTCCTCCCAGACGATTTCACCGATTTTCACGAAACTTGGCACACAGCATCTCTGGACCCTCCTGACAAAAAGTTATTAAAGGATTCTAATTAAAATAAATAATTTTGAAGTTATTAAATAACAACTTCCTGCAGATTTGGTTACAAACAGGAAGTGTTGCATATCTCCACATTGGTGTGGTCTAATGACATGAAACTCAGGATACTACTTCCCCATGAGCCCCTGAGGCCTTGTGAAAAATTTTAGGCGACGACCACAAGGTGGCGCTCTTTAAATTGATGTATTTTATATCTCCACAACGGTGCATCGGAATAAGACGAAACATGGTATATTTATTGTCAGTGCCCTCCTGAGGACATCTGACAAAGGGTTTACCGATCCGCCACTAGGTGGCGCTCTGGCGTCACTTTAATTGTATAATTGGCCCTGTGCCCACACCATAACACTTATGGAAATGAAATTCATAGAGGTGCTATAGAATGGCCCCTGTGACTCACTCACCGAAAATGACCACCAGGTGGCGCTATTTTCAACACAAACGCGTTTTTGGCTCATAACTCCCACTTAATATGTTGCATATTATTAAACCTCATCCCTATGTGTTCCCTGCATTCAGCTGAATTGTTTGGTGTAGGCCACGCCCACTTTCGCGCTAACTTTCCATTTGCAAAATCGCGACAAATGAAAAACCTACTTTTTCGAACTCCTCCTAGGCAATTTGAGTGATTTGCACCAAACTTTGCGTGAAGCATCTGTAGACCCTCCTGACCAAAAGTTATCAAAAGAATTTTGATAGTCCATAAACTGCCCGAAATATAAAATGACAAATTCCTGCATATTGTGTTGAAAACAGACAATCTTGCATATTTTCACAAAATACTATCTGATCATCACATAAATGTTCATAATTGTGTGGTATTGCCTATTGATGGTCTGTATAAAATTTGGTACAAATCGGCCCTTAGATGGCGCTCTGGTCGCAGTCTAATCATTTTGAATGGAAAGTAAATGGGGAAATCTTCAAGTCCTCTTCAAAACTCATCGAACTTCAACCTCTCCTTATCCCTCATACTTTGAGCTAGACACACCATTCTAACTTTTAAAGAGTCAGAAGACCTCAAACTATTGGGCATGTATTCAGTTTTTAAAGCACACGTTAGCCACACCTGGCCTGCTATCATCATCAACAGCGTCAGCAACAGAGTTTTGTCCAGTGTTAGTTTTGTAGAAGCGTGTGCCTTTTAGAGATGCTTCATTAGATCAGAGTTGCTTACAATGGACGTGGACAAATGAGATTAAAACAGTGTCTGTACTTCCATTTTGAAAACATCAACTTTCCCTCCGGACTCGCCATAGCCGCAGTTCCCCTCTGCTAGTTTGAGTGTGTGAGGCTGCTGTGTGCGTGTGTGGCTTGTGTGTAAACAGAACATTGCCACTGATTGGCTTAAGAACTCTCACTCAATGATAGGGAGCCAATCATCATCACTTATGCGGTTGTCTCGCTCCTCCCTCCTCCCTCACCGGAGGAAAAAAGAATTTCAGACCATCGACTCAGTCTTCGTCCGGGGAATCATGCAGCAGTTCGCACAATTTTTCTGACTTCAGCGTACATTATTCACACCGACAATAGCAGGCCACCGAATTATGAAGCAACGACTTCCTCAGCGGAAGGTGTTGCTTGAGCAAGCCCCGACGGCAGCAAGCCCCGACGGCAGCATGCATCGACAGCAGCAGGCCCCGACGCACGTGGACTGCGAGGGCCCGTTCAACGCTGCTCGCAGCTTTAATTAGGGCCCGAGCAGGGAACCTGCAAGGACCCTATTGTTTTTGTAATGATTTTTATTATTATTATTATTATTTTTCTTCTCACAAAAGGATCGCATTTTTCACTGCCTGAACATACCCCAAAACTCACCAAACTTGGTATATAAGTCACACCTGGCGAAAAATTTTATAATCTGTTATCGTCCTGAATTTCCACCACTAGGTGGCGCTGTTATTAAGGCAAACGCGTTTTGGTTAATAACTCCGACATACTTTGTCGCACATTCAAAAACCTTACATAGACGCGTTCAGTGCATTCTGCTGAATCTCGTGGTATAGGCCACGCCCATTTCCGCCTACCGTTTTTTTTCGCTACGTCGCAAAATGTCGAAAACCTACTTTTTCGAACTCCTCCCAGGCGATTTCACCGATTTGCACGAAACTTGGCACACAGCATCTGTGGACCCTCCTGACAAAAGTTATTAAAGGAATTTTGATAGACCACACAATACTCAAGTTATTAAATAACAACTTCCTGCAGATTTGGTTACAAACAGGAAGTGTTGCATATCTCCACATTGGTGTGGTCTAATGACATGAAACTCAGGATACTACTTCCCCATGAGCCCCTGAGGCCCTGTGCAAAATTTCAGGCGATGACCACAAGGTGGCGCTCTTTAAATTGATGTATTTTATATCTCCACAACGGTGCATCGGAATAAAACGAAACTTGGTACATTTATTGTCAGTGCCCTCCTGAGGACATCTGACAAAGGGTTTACCGATCCACCACTAGGTGGCGCTCTGGCGTCACTTTAATTGCATAATTGGCCCTGTGCCCACACCATAACACTTATGGAAATGAAATTCATAGAGGTGCTATAGAATGGCCCCTGTGACTCACTCACCGAAAATGACCACCAGGTGGCGCTATTTTCAATTCAAAAGCGTTTTTGGCTCATAACTCCCACCTAATATGTTGCACATTATTAATCCTCATATTTATGTATTCCCTGAATTTAGCTGAATTGTTTGATGTAGGCCACGCCCACTTTTGCAGTAACTTTCCGTTCGCAAATTTGCAAACAATGAAAAACCTACTTTTTCGAACTCCTCCTAGACGATTTGACCAATTTGCACCAAACTTTGTATGTAGCATCTGTAGACCCTCCTGACAAAAAGTTATCAAAAGAATTTTGATAGTCCATAAACTGCCCGAAATATAAAATGACAAATTCCTGCATATTGTGTTGAAAACAGACAATCTTGCATATCTTTACAAAATACTGTGTGATTATCACATAAATACTCTTCATTGTGTGGTATGGCATGATGAGGCTTTGTGTAAAAATTGGTGCAAATCGGCCAATAGATGGTGCTCTGGTCGCAGTCTAATCAGTGTCAATGGGATCTTCAAGTCCTCTTCAAAACTCATTGACCTTCATCCTTTTCTTGTCCCTCATACTTTGAGCTGGCCACTCCATTCCAACTTTAAAAGAGTCAGAAGCCCTCAAACTATTGGGCATGTAATCAGTTTTTGAAAATCTTTTACGGTTTTCAAATCATCACAGTTTTAGTTTTAAGGATTTTTAGGCCGTCTTCGGATTTCATAATGGGTGTGTATTGGGTGAGCTAGAGTGCGTGACATCATAGCTACAGTGGAGAGCAGATGGAAGAACTGGAGAAAAAGTTCTCTTCAGCTTGATTTGGATCCCACGTCTTTTACTTCACTTAGACAATATATACAGGGAAATGTAGGAAATCTTGTTTGCTTTCAGCTGATGGTCTTATTTCAGATGTAGGACTTACACTTTTGGCTGTTTGTGGTTTGTGACACTGCTGCATGGAGACAAATTTAAACAGTACAAAAGTCAGTTCCACCATGGAGGCTTACCCACTGCTTAACAAGAACAAGCTGAAAACTGAACTGTCTCACATCTACAGCAATGATGAGTTAAAAACCGTAGTGGAGCTGTGGCTCTGTACCAGCTGGTCACAGAGTGCAATCATCAGGAAACCTTTTCAGAGACTGTGGCTCTGCTAAACATCGTCATCACAACTTCTATGACTACAGCTGAATCTGAGCGGTGCTTCTCAACACTGAAGAGAATCACGACCTTCCTCAGGAAGATAACATCTTCTTAATGCAGTTGCCATGCTCTGTATGGAGAAGAAACTTATCAAAGACATCCACAACTTAAACCACAAAGTCATTGAGAGATTTGCATCTTTCAAGAAGAAAAGTGCTAAATGTATGTATAAAAAGTACAACTGAAAACACCTGAGCAGTTTCTTCACAGGTTTCATATGTTACTACTAATTGTCAACATTGTTCTGCTTAAAAGGCAGCGGAGCAAAACAACCCACCTTTTCTCCTGTAATTCTTTTCAGTTTCATGAAACCTTAAGAACCATTTAACATTGGAAGTTTAATGTGCAGTGCTGTTGTTTTCATCTGACCACTACATGTCAATACAATGTTTGTAACAGTATTCATTTTACTTGATCTGTAAGTGTTAAAAAGATAATATTACTAATGATAAATGTTTGGAGATTTGTTTTGACATTTTATGTGATATATAGATATAATCATAATACATATCTTTATAGTAATAATGGAGTTTGGGAGGCGTTTTCCCATTCATTCTTGTGTGGACATTTCCTACTTTGCCTCTGCTGCTGCTGCAGCATATGTGCAGCCACAGAAACTGTAAGAAAGCTCTACAGGTAAAGGTCCAACAGCGCCCTCTGCTGGTGCAAAGAGTCAGGACATGCTCAGTCAAAGAAACTGTAAGAAAGCTCTACAGGTAAAGGTCCAACAGCGCCCTCTGCTGGTGCAAAGAGACAGGACATGCTCCGTCACACTAAAATGCAGCAGACCAGTCAGTGAGCAGACCGTGTGGAGCTGCATGGACTTTCTGTGTGTTTCCCTAATGATGTGTGCATTCTTGAGGAAATGTCAGTGGTTTCTGCTTGTAGTTATGGATAATTTGATCACTATACCTGATCACTTTAAGCACTATTCTGCTTATAAGGCAGCGGAGCAAAACAACCCACCTTTTCTCCTGTATTCTTTTCAGTTCCATGAAACCTTAAGAACCATATAACATTGGAAGTTTAATGTGCAGTGCTGTTGTTTTCATCTGACCACTACATGTCAATACAATGTTTGTAACAGTATTCATTTTACTTGATCTGTAAGTGTTAAAAAGATAATATTACTAATGATAAATGTTTGGAGATTTGTTTTGACATTTTATGTGATATATAGATATAATCATAATACATATCTTTATAGTAATATATACATATTTTTTGTGTGTGGGGGGGTGGGGTTATTATGACATGTTCAGTGCATTCAACAGTAGCATACACATTTCTCACTCATCCATACATCACATTCACGACTGATGCAGTTACTTTTCACACCACATGCTTTTTGTAAATAGTTAATGTTTCAAATTAAACATTAAGGTTGCACTATAACAATCCTTGTCTTATCTTTGTGGCATGAATTGAGCCAGTTTGTGACAACAATGTTATATAACGTGGGGTGACTGCTGTCCATAGTGCTGTCTCTATTTTCTTAGTTTATCAGGTGTTGCTGTTCATCAGTTGAACTGGCAGTGAGTCAATATTCACCACCATGACCGTCTTTACTGTTAATTTACCCTTTTATGATTTACCATATATTTTGGATTTTGTTATAGCCCCCCATGGAAAAAAATGCACCAGCCGCTACTGCTACAAACACCATCCCACACACACATTCTCACAGGAAAAATTAGGTGTCATTTATGGAAACCTGTCTCTTTCTTGAACTTATGTGCCAACCTAGGTGCCACACACACTACCCAGACCTAACAATGTATCAAAGCTGATCAAAGGCCCTATATATAAAGATTTACACTAGTTAACACTACTAAACCGGAAGAATCCTCCCACGACAGAGGAGGCACAGCAAGAGAGGAAAATATTGTTAGGGTGATGCCAGTGCCAATGCTAGAGTGGCGAGCAGCTCGAAAAAAATATTTTGGCGGTAATTACTAAATTTTTTTCCAAAAATGGCAGGAGTTTGGGAGGTGTTTTCCCATTCATTCTTGTGTGGACATTTCCTACTTTGCCTCTGCTACTGCTCCAGCATATGTGCAGCCACAGAAACTGTAAGAAAGCTCTACAGGTAAAGGTCCAACAGCACCTCTACTGGTGCAAAGACAACTAGCAGTGAACAAGTCAGGACATGCTCAGTCACACTGAAATGCAGCAGACCAGTCAGTGAGCAGACCGTGTGAAGCTGCATGGACTTTCTGTGTGTTTCCCTAATGATGTGTGCATTCTTGAGGAAATTTAAGTGGTTTCTGCTTGTAGTTATGGATAATTTGATCACTATTGCAGTTTACACATAGCCTGTGTCTCAGTAGTAGTTAGCTGCACTTTGCTTGCACTGCAGCTACATTTGGATTGTGAGGACTTAATGATGAATATTTCGTTTGTAATGCTGATTTTTCAACTCAGTCTATTTGTTGGGATTGTGACCATGCTCATCAGAGTTTAAAGGTCCAATTATTTACTACGGTTAACAGTCAGTATATAAAGCTATCATGCTGTTTAGCAGTCTATAGGGTCAAACACTGTACTCCTCTCATTATTTGTTCTTTATGTAGATTGCAGGGAGTTCTTCTGATTTCAGCATACATTGTTAAATTTCGGCAGGAGGAGCAGCCCACCAAATCACAGGAAAAACGTCCTCAAACGGAAGGTGTTGCGTTGACATGCCCAGCGGCAGCAAGGATCGACGGCAGCATGCCCCGACGCGCATGGACTGCGAGGGCCCGTTCATCGCTGCTTGCAGCTTTAATTTTATTGTTGTATTTCTGTTATAATTTTTTATTTTTACATTCATCCTTTAAAAAGCCCTTTTCCATGCCAGCCATTCAATAAAAAGGGGGATTATGCTGGGCATAAAACTAAAATCCGCAGTCAAGTGTCATTTGTTTACGCCGCCACAGCTCCCCGGGGAGCTTGCCCCCGCTGCTGAAAAAAATCCTAGAGGAAACACTGCCTTGTACACTCGAACAGACCTTCGGACACACCGTAAGAGCTTGTACCCTTTATCAGCCAGGTGCACAGTAAATTATTTCATCACGTTCAGCAAAAATCATGCAGGCACACTTCAAACACACACACACACACACAATTCACAGGAACACAGATGTTCTCGGTTCACAGCGAGACACTTTCAAAATAAAAGTCCCGCATTTAGTGTCTAATAATAACCCGGCTTCAAAGAATATTAGTTAACTAAATGAAAACAAGATGTTCTTATTAACAAATATCACATTAAAGGTCATTTACAGTTGTTACACTAACTGACTGACTCATTCACACACACACACACACACCTTATTATATTGTTGTTTCGGGAAAACAAAGTTTCGTTGTCTCGAGATCTCAACAAAAATTATCCCGTTATCTCGGGAAAACAAATGAAATTAACTTGTTGTCACGAGAAAACAAAGTTTCGTTATCTCGGGAAAACGGAGGAAATTAACTCGTTATCATGGGAAAACGGAGGAAATAAAATGTATGAATGCATGGCCGTTTAGGGCTTACGTAAATGTGTCCAAAAATTCAGTGTAAAAAATTCAGAGTCAACATCCGGGTAACCAAGGAGAAGCAATCGATCCCTAAATGAAATCATCCAACATCCAGCCAATCAAGTTATGCTCCATTAGTCATGTGACGCCAGAACAGAAAGACGGTGAAGCTCAGGTGAGCTCTGGTCAGAGCATGGTTCAGGACAGAAGTGATGGCGCTTCGGTGAGTGTATTTACTCTTTATTTACCATTTGTGTTCGTAAAATTCAGTAATAGTTTACGTTGAAAAAACTGATCAGCAAATCAGAATGACTTTAAGTTTTGCATTGAGAGAGACAATTAATCATATTTTGTATTTTTGCATAATCTGAATTGTATTATTTTTATTACTTTGGCAAGAGAAAGAAAAACAGGAGGGTGCAGCATAGTAACATTAGAAAAATGAAACCAGTACAGATCATTTCACTTTAAACAGCTGTATTAATGGTTGATTTAATGTAACACAAGGAACGTTACAAAAAGGACAATCTCCTGCCTGATTTATATCAGTGCAGAGATTGTTTACAAGGAACATGTTAAACATGTATACCACACTTTTATGTGAAAGCTGAGACTGACAGATGTTGTGTAATACTGCAAAGGACTCTCAGTAACAGTGTGACAATATATCCAGTAGACATAAAGAACTTCTTGAATGTTTTCTTTGAGTGCAGAGATAGTTGACAAGGAATATTTGTGGGAAGTACTCCCTCAAGTTAGTTCCCTTCAGTTTTTAGTCTTTAAACCATATTTTTACAGAACAACTTAAAAGCTTAAAAACAAACATTTACTAAAACACCAAATCTTGTCTGACAAGGGTAAACACAGGCCAAATGTCACTCACACAAGACCAAATCCTATATGGCAACTGCAAATACAGGCCAGAATGTCACGTTTAAGAGATGTGTAATCATTGTAAGGCCCTGGGATGCGCAAGGTCCCAAAGCAGGTGGAGGCTGTGGGGTATCTGCTCTCGACCACTTCTAAGGAGAGACTCAGAGGTAGAATCTCCCATCAGGTCCAGAATTTGACCGGGTCAGTCAGTTCAGTTGGTGTTGCTATGGAGTATATTTAAAGGAATTACAAAATCTTTTTTGACTTACATTAGTCATCAGGATAAATGGCCAACTATGGCACTAACAGCTTACACTCCATTGAAGATTAGTCAAACCCTTGAGATAAGTTTACAGAAAAATAATTTTTAGAATGAGACTGGTTGGACTTGACTATTGAGTTGAAAACAGCAACATTACTTATTTTTATTTTTTTCTAAATTGGGTGGACTTTTAAAAAAATATTCATGTTGCTGTTTCCAGCTCAATAGTGTATGTGTGAAGTTCACGCTAAATATTTAAATAGCTATACAGCTTTTATACTACTTTAACAGGTAACCAAATAATATTGTTTATAAAGAAATAATGTTTTTCTTTTCATAAACAAATTTCACACTAGCCTTAAGTGAAACAGGCCTTTATATATTTGTGAATAGTCACAAAACATCAGATGCTTTCTTCCAGAGTTTACTAACTTAGATTTGAACGTCTAAGCAGAATTTTGCCCGTACAAATCAGCAGCATGTCAAAATGTGTATACATAGGGCTTGCATTTAAAATTGCAAACATCTCCCTTACCTGGTCATTTCCATTTGAAGTAATGGTCTCTCTCTCTGTTTCTGTTCTCTGCAGGATTGTATCGAAGAATATTTATTAATCATCAATACATCTGCAATTTATAGGTAAAATAAGCCATATGTACATGAACTTAAGTTCAATACTAAACCTCAGAACTTGATTTGTTACGCCACCACTGGCTGCGCCCCGTTGTCTTTCAGACAAACTGATTAACTGCAATAAGCGCCTGGTTGACTGCACACATTGCATTTCATCAGCCTGACTATTAGGGCTGCACGATATTGGAAAAAACTGACATTGCGATTTTTTTTAACCCTGCGATATATATTGCGATATGAAAAAATACAGGAATTTTCATCAGATGACCTGAATAGCACTTTATGTTATGCTGCATTTCAAAATGATAAGCATTTACATTTCATATGAGCTCATTCATGCATGCTTGTGCCCTCCCAGAACTCACATTCCCCACGCTGGCTCACTTTCATTTTTAAAAATTATGTTCGTCTAATTTTCCTTCGGGTGCGTGTCGGTCGTCGGTAACAATTTATGGAATGTAATTTGTGCTACCGTCGGAAAACGGGTCGGATGCAGTTTTAATTATGTCGTGTACGGGCGGGTTTGCAAAATTAGACCCGTGCAGGACTCTGCTGTGTGGTACCGACATAAATGGTCAAAAAAATGTGTTGTGTTACCTCTTGTTGTGGCAACAGATGTAAGACACTTTCGACACAGAAGACGTGTTTGACCAATATTAAACTTCTTGTAGCCGAAATAATTCCAGATAACTGAAGCTGCTTTTCTTTTTGGCACCAAGTCTTCGTTTTTGGCAATTTTCTCTTGTTTGTTGCTCATTTTTCAATGTTGTTACCAGCGACTCACTCCATGTGCAGGGGCATGGCCTGCTTCGAATAAGAACTAATTAAATGTGATTGGTGGATCGCTGCGCATGCAAACTCGTCTGCATGCACAGTGTGTGTCAGGCACCCTTGAAATTAGATGAGTTCATTTGCGTCCTACATCACAGGCTCTGCGATGTGACTATTGCACAGACGTACATCGCGATGACGATGCTCAAACGATTTATCGTGCAGCTCTACTGACTATCCTGTCATCACAAATACAGGACAAAGGATATTACAAACCAGCAGCACAATGATACTGATGATATTTTAAACAAAATGTTACAAGACTTTATTAAGAATTATAGGAGTTTGGTGACAGTTATATTATTGGCTATCCGTTTTTACTATTTCTAAAACTGTTTTGAGTAAAGTGAAGCAGTTCGTAACTAACCAGCTGTAAAATGTACTGTCAGTCAGATATTTCTTGTCAGTCAGATCATACTCGCTACCACAGAATTGTGAGTAACGTTTCCAACAGTAAATCATGCTAACATAACGTTAGCTATTAGCTTGCACACTTTTAACGAATGCTAGCCCATTAAAAGTTCCCTGTAAATATTGTTCAGTAGATTCTGTTAATATGCAACGTGTCCGGCAACGTTAAGTATTACTGAATTTTACGAACACAAATGGTAAATAAAGAGTAAATACACTTACCGAAGTGCCATCAATTCTGTCCTGAGCCATGCTCTGACCAGAGCTCACCTGAGCTTCACCGACTTCAAGATTCAAGATCTGAGCCGATGGCACAGATTTACTTCCATACTCAATATCTTCTGCAGCACGAACACAAGTATGTAGTCCGCCATTGTTGTCGTTGTTGTTATGAGACGTTGCGGGGGTAAGAGATCGAAGGTTAGAGGTCGATGGGGTGATGGTGTCATCGATACGCAAAGTATGCGGAATTGCTGTCCAAACGAGAACACAAGAGCAGCATTTTTGGATTTTTCCACTCTGAGACCAGGTTTCAAAAAAGTGCATTTACAGGCACTGTGTTTTCAGGATCCATTTGGACGATCAGCCAAAATGATGCAAAACATGTGCGTTTACACACAAAAGCGTTTCCATGTGGATGGCCCCTTACTGTCCTATCTAAAACATCAAAGGGTCACTGACCTAGGAAAGACATGATAAACCTGAAACATCAAAGGGTCATTGGGAAGAGTTGATTGATGACTGTTGTAAATGAAGGTAACCTCCTCTTTGTTTTGTACTTAAGGGAGTAACATTTAAGAGGACGGGAGAGAACACTCTTGTCTTCCCCCCCATGTGGCATGTTATTTAAGAGATCTGATTCATATGCTGAAGTCTAAAATAAGATTTTTTCCCATTACATCTTCACTTTGTAACAGACACACTTTGTGTGTTGCTTTGTGAATGCTCCTCTTGTACAAGATTAAACCTTGTTTAAACTTTGAGCTGACTCCGATCTCCTTCCTCCAGTTCTAAATTTTTTAAGAATTATTTTAACAAAACTTTGGCGCCCAACGTCTGTCTCTTTCTCCACATCAGCACACCTGAAGACCTTGCAAGGCAGAGATAAAGACTCCTGAAAAGACCTCCACTGGGGCTCTTGAAGTCTTGTTTGGACAGGGAGGCCAGGTCCCCTGAAGAGTGGGACAGTAACGGGGCTGACCAAAAGAGGGCAGGGCAAACATTGAGTCAGGTACTGAAATCATCAAAAGGGTAAGAAACAACAATTTCTCAAATAAGTAAGTAAGTCAGGGACTTGGGAGATCAGGGATCTGTTAGAATTAGGTCAGGGACCTAAAGGTAAACTGTCTTTGGAAGGTTTAAATTAATCCCTCAGGCCTGAGTAAACAAAAAGACATCAGGGTCAGGGAACCACAGGAAAGAGTCAGGGACTCACAAGGAAAAGAAATAAAAGAAAAAAATAGAGGCAAAGTCAAAGGGAAATAAGACGAGGCAGAACAAAGGTTACACACAGGCAAAGGCATGCTTGAACGAGGCAGAAGCAAGAAAGAGAGGAATGCAGAAGCAGCAAGGAAGGGAAGAGAAACAACGTTAAGAAGAAAGGGAGAAAAGAGAGGCTGAAGAAAGGAAAAGACAGGAAGAAAAAGAGAAAAAGGAAAAGGAAAAAGGTTCAGGAGGTAATAAACTTTATCCTGTTTTGTAGTCCAACCGAGATAAACAGGATGATGACAATTATGTGCCTCTGGGTCCCCATTCCGATCCTCCACCGTATGTCAACCCTCAACCACTGTCACCTCCTGCCCAGGCCGCCGCTCCACTCCCCCCCCCCCCCCCCCCCCTTCTCCGCTCCTACACCAACAGAAAGAGCCGTAGGTTTCCAGCTGAACACCTTAGAAGCAGAAAGAATACTGAGGTGCATTGTAAAGCAAGACTGTTGTTTGATTAAGGGAACATTGGACCCATTCCGCTACAATGTCACTATACCACACGGGGACACTGAATGGCCTGTCCGAGCTGATGCTTTGGTCCAAAGAATAATAACTCATTTTCAGGGAAGAGCAGACAATAGCAAAATAGCATGCTGTGTACAGGATTTAGACGAAGGTGTGTTGATCTACCTAGAGAGACTGAAAATAGTGTTTGCAGCAAACAGTGTATGGAAGCAAATTTGTACCATAATTCAAATTAAAATGCATTTACAGAAATGCTTTTTCATTTTAAGAATGTAGCTGCATTTTTTGACTCATAAATAAAATTAGTAATAAATCATCCAAATTGCATTTTCATTTTCTTCTTCAAGACTGCTTATTATGTAACTTAATTCAAATGATAAGGAAAAGGACATTTAAGATATAATTTTCAAAAGATGACCCAGCAAATAGGTACCAAAATTCAATTTGAAATGTCAAATTTGATAATTAAAATGCATTAGCCGAAATGCTTTCTCATTTCAAAGTCAGAGCTGCATTTTTGACTCATAAATAAAATTAGTAATAAATCATTCAGATTGCATTTTCATTTTCTTCTTCAAAACTGCTCATTTTGTTGCACAAAGACAAAGAAAACTGCTTTTTCGTTTTGAAGCCCTCCCCCGCAAAAAAAGGTCCAAAATTCAATTTGAATTCGCAATCCCAAGAGGCGCAGGAGAGTGACGTCAGCGGCCTCTCTTCTTCTTCAGCTACATCTACGTTAGGGGGCGGCGGGGTGCTTATTCGACACTGGAGTAAGAGAAGGCACAAGAGGAGAGTGTGAAGGCTGTGTTGGTAGCATAGACTGTGGTACATGTTTTCAGAAACAGCGGGGAAATCACCACCATGTCCAGTTCTGTACTGCGGTCAAGCCAGCCATGGTTCGCGTTTGCTTGGTTAAATCAGCCGCACATTTTTTTTCCAGTGCGAAATTCTCTAACATTTACGGTGATCGTAATGAAGCAAAATCACAAGAATCATCACAAAATCACCGGCCGCTTTATAGCCTGGAGCCCCGCCTTTCCGAAACCCCGCTGTTCCGAACATAGACTTCAGTTCATCGTAATGGCGGGGTTTCTCTTTTTTTCAAAGACCCCGCTATTCCGAAAAGTCTATTGGGGAAACCCCTCCATTCCGAAACCCCCCCACTCCGAACGGACACAATCAGAAAGGAAACGGAGGCTGCACATTTATCCTTTTTTCCTTTGTGGGTTAAAACGGATCATGTGGCTGATTAACCGCAAAACAAGCCTACTTCATGATCATTAGGGTTCAGCTGGACAAATGGCTATGTTGAATTGAAATTATTTTATCATGCTAAATATCCAAAATTGTATGAAAATTGCTCCAATGCGTTATACCGATCTTCGGACATATTCAGACACAGCCTGATATGGGTTCTGAGCAAAGGAATGTCTGTTTTCTACCCCGGTCTGTTGTCAGCAGGAGCGGGGGCTGCATGCTCGCGCCTGGGTGAAGTGGGCTCAAGCCAGAGTTCAGCCGAGAGAGAAAAATTGGGTATTTCTTTTGCTCTGTGGGAGATCTCCCACAACAGAGTGGATGAGAAACCAAGGGGGACAGATCTGCCCAGCAAACATCAGAACGCAGAGTGCAGCCTTTGTCTGTGACCTGGTTCAGCACCCTGGACAGCTGCCTGCGTAACTGGATGTGGGAATTTGATGCATTTGAAGCCACGACATTTGGTTTAGAAACGTCATATATAATAACATTGTTTTGAGTCGTAAACAGTTCTGTAAGTGGAAGAAATAAGAATCAATTAGGCTATTAGTGTTAGTCCTTCTTCATATAATGTTGTGTTACAGTCGCACAGCTGGAGACCGCTAACAAAGTTAGAGACAAGAGAGACAATGAATGAAATCCCGCAAAATGATGTGCGGTCAATATGACCGCTTATGGCTGAAATAGGTAAAACAAATCACATTTTCTTTTCCTTTTGTGTAATTTATATAAAAAACTATTCTCAATTAAAATACAGACACTTTTAGAAAAGTCTGTAATGTTTGCATTTTCTTTACATCGCAGATTGATAACTTAATTGTGATAAAGTTATTATTATTATTATTATTATTATTATTTCACATAAACACACACACAGCAAGTATAATGGTACTGTGCTAGGTATTCTTTTCGTGGTTCTTGGTGGTTGGAGCAATATTGTTGTTGTGGCATTCATGCCAATAAAGCAAATTTGAAATGAATTGAATTAATAAACCTTTAGATTCTTGCCTATAGACTGATAAGTGTTGTGTTTACAAATGAGCAATACATCCAGATTTCTTGAGATTTGTATTGTCAATGGGAATTTAAATTTAAATGTCAGGCGATGTTTTCTTCATGGAAATTATTTTTCGGGCAAACAATTATAAGAGAGAGAAGGAGTGCGGACGGGGGATCCGTTGTGTGACAGCGGAGCGGAGGGTCAGCAGCTGGATTTTGCATGCACGGTCAGTATTAGTAGGTGTTTAAGGTTTATTACGTTTGCGGACATTATTACATTCAATGTAATAATGTAACAGCCTTTGCGTGCGCACAGTTTGCGGGTGTAGGCCCGTGGTCATGATAATCCGTCTATGGCTATAAGAGATGGATACACAATCAATTTCATGTAGTTTTTATTGAATCAAAAATACATAGTAGCCTATTGTCTTCTCCTCTGCTTTTTTTTTTTTTTTTTTTTTCAAAGACAAACTGAGCAGCACTGCTCAATCCACTCAATCCGCTCCAACTCCACCCGCCCGGCGCTCCTCCGAGTGCCGACAGGACTGCCAGCTCTCCGGCGCTCCGGAGCGTGGCTTCCCCGTGCACACCCCCTCCTACTCTGACTTTGTCGGTGTTACAATAAACACTCCATGCATCCAGCTACAGCCTCCTGTCCGTTTCTGGGTCTCACCTTTGCTAAAGACACCTAACATTAACAGATCAAAACAGAGTAAACGGCAGCTATCCGATATCAGATCCACGCTCCTGCCTGCCTCAGCCAGCCCCCACACACCAGCCTGTCGCCTGCGCAGCCGCGCGGGAGGGGACAGGAGAGACCCCGGCGCTGCTGCAGAGGAGCCGTGGACTGCGATGACTCTGAGCAGCATGTGAATTACAATATAATCTATTTCTCGCCTTTCCCCTGATGATCTGAATAAGTCGCTAAATTTGTCGCTAGTCACTTTTTCGAAATAATGTCGCTTAGAGGGACTGAAAAGTCGCTAAGTCTAGCGAGACAGTCGCCATGTTGGCAACACTGAAGAAGAGAGGCCGCTGACGTCACTCTCCTGCGCCACTTGGGATTGCGAATTCAAATAGAATTTTGGACCTTTTTTTGCGGGGGGAGGGCTTCAAAACGAAAAAGCAGTTTTCTTTGTCTTTGTGTAACAAAATGAGCAGTTTTGAAGAAGAAAATGAAAATGCAAGCTGAATGATTTATTACTAATTTTATTTATGAGTCAAAAATGCAGCTCTGACTTTGAAATGAGAAAGAATTTCGGCTAATGCATTTTAATCTTCAAATTTGACATTTCAAATTGAATTTTGGTACCTATTTGCTGGATCATCTTTTGAAAATTAAATCTTAAATGTCCTTTTCCTTATCATTTGAATTAAGTTACATAATAAGCAGTCTTGAAGAAGAAAATGAAAATGCAATTTGGATGATTTATTACTAATTTTATTTATGAGTCAAAAATGCAGCTCCGACTTTGAAAGGAGAAAGCATTTCGGCTAATGCATTTTAATTTTCAAATTTGACATTTCAAATTGAATTTTGGTACCTATTTGCTGGGCCATCTTTTGAATATTAAATCTTAAATGTCCTTTTCTTTATCATTTGAATTAAGTTACAAAATGAGCAGTCTTGAGGAAGAAAATGAAAATGCAATTTGGAGGATTTATTACTAATTTTATTTATGAGTCAAAAAATGCAGCTACATTCTGAAAATGAAAAAGCATTTCTGTAAATACATTTTAATTTGAATTATGGTACAAATTTGCTTCCATAGTATATTTGTATGTATTTAGTATAGTGTGTATTCTTTATCTATTATTCATCTATGTATTACTTTGATGTATTATTTATCTATTTCATGTATTCATCTATCAATTGTATGTGGTTATTACACTAAAACACTTTTTTGGCCACAAAATACTGACATTTATTGGATTTAAAAAGCATTCTTATTTTTTCTACATACCATATCTGCCTCTGGTGTTGCCTGGTGGACAACAAACCAGTCAAGGGTCCACCTGGTTGTCCCTCACGTGTAGACCATTAGATGCATGCTGTTTCACGTCAAACAGTTCACCATGGGCTACAGAAAAAGTGCGCCAGCCACGTTTTCTTTTTCTCATTCGAGTCTGTATTTTTGCAGCCTTTTCTTTTTTTTATCGGGGGGGGAGTAAAGTTACTGCGCATGGTGGAAGGCGTACCGTCTGCAGTGTCCTGTGAACCTGTGTCGTTGTGAGCCATGCTGGATTGTTTTGCCAGTTGCTTCAGTCTCTTGTCTTCCGGTATCTTCTTGCAAGCAACAGTACCTCGACCAATGAGAAGAGCCGGATTCTGCATTGTTATTCTCGTGTGTGATTGTGCTGTCAGCTCATTGGTCACAGAGCAGGAGAGGGCTGGCAGTAAGATTACCGTATATTTTCATATAAAACGCCCTGTCATTCATTGATTCCATTAACATTGACAAGACCATTTTGATTCTCACGGAAATACGAGACAAAGTGCGTCCCTTTTAAGCTCAATACGGGACGCGTAACTTTGTTTCTAAATACGGGACGATTCCGTTTTTCAAGGGACGATTGGCAACCCTAGTCACTCACCCACTTTTTCGACCTGTGTCAATTAACGATCAAAAGAAAAATAAAAGAGTCTTAGCAGTAGTTGCAGTCTCAAACATGTGTCCAGTGAATCTGGGAGAGTGTTAATTGCAAAATTAGGAGTCGGAGTATAGAAGCCTGCAGGATGACAAAAACAACATCTGACAGTGATGAAGAAATAGATGAGGTGAGCCAGTATGTGTTTGAGGGAGAGGAATTGCATTACTGGTACGGTCTGGACTTGGTTACAAGAGGACCTAGCTCGGTAACATACAAGCTGATCGCTAAAGCAAAAGCGAATGTACCGCCAGGCATGGTATTACAAGATTCAAAAAGCTGCACTGCACAATGTACTATGATCATTATAAGATACACTCTATGAAGGCAAATTTTTCAAAGAGCCAAGCACACGCTTGATGCTCACAAACCTATATAGGGATATAAAGCGAAAACTGTGCAGCAGCAATAAAAAAAACCTGAACCCGACCAACGAATGTTCCGCATGTTTAGCACACCGCATGGTGTGGTGGACGGACTTAGTACAAGGTCGTATAGTACAAGGCGCAAAGGAGTCAGGTGAACCATGGCTCGATGTGGAAAGAGGAGTACAATACTCACCTTCCCTCAAAATGTACTGTATAAAACTGGGGCGCGCAGGTGGTGGAGTGGTTAGAGCATAAGCCACATGCGCAGCCGACCCGATTCCAGCCAGAGGTCCTTTGCTGCATGTCACATCCCCCTCTCTCTCCCATATTTCATATCTGTCTACTGCTTGATAAAGGTGTCTATGCCAGAAAAAATCTAAAAAAAAAAAAAAAAGTACTTTATAAAACTTAACTTAACACCAGCTAAAAAGGTAGTATATTTCTGTGGCCGACAAACGTCTCAAATGACAGTCACTCACTGACTGAAAAGGAAGAAGAGGAGCTAAAAGATGTTCCTGAAAAACTATGGTCTAAAGGAACAGCATATGTGGGGCTAATACGAGGTATAGAACCAGTAGAAATAACCCTTAAGGGTTCATTTAGGCCCTACCAAAGACAATATCTATTAAAACCAGAAGCAATAGTAGGAGTACAGCCAATAATCAAAGATTTATTAGCTGGAGGGATGATTAGAGAGTATCCAGATTCACCATGTAACACACCATTTTTTCCTATAAAGAAGGCTGCACCATAACAAGGATGGCGCATGGCTCGAGATCTACAAGCAGTAAATCAAGCAATAATAACAAGAGCTCCTTTAGTTCCTGATCCACACTCTCTATAAAAGATCTTGATCGAAAGGTAAAGTACCTCTCAGTAATAGATCTGGCAAACGCATTCTTCTCAGTTCCAGTACAAACGAAAAGTATACATATGCAAGGATACCTCAAGGTTACTGTGAAAGACCAACCATCTTTTCTATGGCCATGTCCTCAAACTTAGAAAAATTTGACCCTCAAAAGCCAGATATTACTATATGTGGATGATGTCTTAATAGCGTCTAAAACTGAAATAGACTGCAAAACTGAAACTAGCGCTATTAAAATTCTTAGCTGAAGAAGGACTTAAGGTCAGCAAAAACAAACTACAATTATGGCAAACGGTTGTAAAATATCTAGGTTTTAATATCTCATAGTTAGGAAAACATCTAGACGAGAAAAGGAAAACAGTTACACTATATTGCCAAAAGTATTCGCTCACCTGCCTTGACTCGCATATGAACTTAAGTAACATCCCATTCTTTATCCATAGGGTTTAATATGATGTCGGTCCACCCTTTGCAGCTTCAATTCTTCTCGGAAGGCTTTCCACAAGGTTTAGGAGTGTCCTTCCATCCATCCATTTTCTTCTGCTTATCCGGGGCAGGGTCGCGGGGGCAGCTATCTGAGCAGGGACGCCCAGACTTCCCTCTCCCCGGACACTTCCTCTAGCTCAGTGGTGTCAAACTGATCCAGTAAAGGGCCGTGTGGCTGCAGGTTTTCATTCCAACCAAGCAAGAACACACCTGATCCAAATCAGGTGTGTTCTTGCTTGGTTGGAATGAAACACACCTGATTTGGATCAGGTGTGTTCTTGCTTGGTTGGAATGAAAACCTGCAGCCACACGGCCCTTTACTGGATCAGTTTGACAACACTGCTCTAGCTCCTCCGGGAGGATCCCAAGGCGTTCCCAGGCCAGCCGAGTTACATAGTCACTCCAGCGTGTCCTGGGTCCCGGTGGGGCATGCCAGGAACACCTCCCAAGGAAGGCGTCCAGGGGGCATCCGATACAGATGCCCGAGCCACCTCAGCTGGCTCCTCTCGATGTGGAGGAGCAGTGGCTCTACTCTGAGCTCCTCCCGGGTGACAGAGCTCCTCACCCTTTCTTTAAGGGAGTGCCCCGCCACCATGCGGAGGAAACTCTTTTTGGCTGCTTGTATCCGGGATCTTATTCTTTCGGTCATGACCCAAAGTTCATGACCATAGGTGAGGGTAGGAACGTAGATTGACCGGTAAATCTCTTCACCACGACAGACCGATACAACGACGGCATTACTGCGGCCGCTGCACCGATCTGCCTGTCAATCTTACGCTCCATCCTTCCCTCGCTCGTGAACAAGACCCCAAGATACTTAAACTCCTCAACTTGAAGCAGGAACTCTCCCTCAACCCGGAGGGAGCAAGCCACCTTTTTCTTGTAGAGAATCATGGCCTCAGACTCGGAGTGTGTTTATGGGAATTTTTTGACCATTCTTTCAGAAGCACATTTGTGAGGTCACACACTGATGTTGGACGGGAAGGCCTGGCTCTCAGTCTCCACTCTAATTCATCCCAAAGGTGCTTTGGTGAGTTGAGGTCAAGACTCTGTGCAAGGCCCGTCAAGTTCATCCACACCAAACTCTTTCATCCATGTCTTTATGGACCCTGCTTTGTGCACTAGTGCACAGTCATGTTGGAACAGGAAGGTGCCATCTCCAAACTGTTCCCACAAAGTTGGGAGCATAGAACTGTCCAACATCTCTTGGTATGCTGAAGCATTCAGAGTTCCTTTCACTGGAACTAAGGGGCCAAGACCAGCTCCTGTAGCGATTTACCCACAAAATTTCTAGCTGTTAGATTACAATACTTGAAAAGCTTGTGAAAATTGCCTAAGTAACATTGTCTTTTGACTTGTAAGGTAATTACTGAATGTCATCACTTCCTTCTCTGTGAATTATTTCTTTAAGTGCAGGAGGGCATAAATTACTGGCTGTCAGAGTGAAACCACACCCACAGAGACAGATAAATACCAAGGTTTCCTTCTCAGAAATTGAGTTTTCACTTTGTAACCGACCTATGTGTTGCTTTGTGAGAATGCTCCTCTTGAACAAGATTAAACCTTGTTTGAACTTTGAGCTGACTCCAATCTCATTCTTCCAGCTCTATTGTTGAGCTATCATTGTTATGGATCCCGTTTGTTTGTAACCCTACACGAGGGATGCAAACATTTTGACAACGGAAAACAAGCTCTGCTACAAACATTCCCTGGATGGTACAACACAAGGAACAAAAAACAGAGCAGAACAGCATACAACTGCGCAAGAACTGAAACTTTACTGATAACTCTAGGCCTTCTACTTTCTGGCGACATTCATCAATGCCCAGGACTGTCTACATCTGTTACTGCTAACCAGCCTCGGGACTCCGGCTCTCAAACGCATAACTTCTGAGGTAACACTCTGGTCTTACACCTTATTAATAATACTCGCCTTGGAAGTGGGGATTTTCGGCACGGCCATGCTGCTCTTCCCTGTCCGGGCTACACTCGGCTGTTTCCTGGGTCCACTTGGAATGAGGCACACGTCTGCTTATCGCCGGACGGGCCGTGGGGTTGCCTGCCTGATGGCAGGCGGACTTCGTCGCAGCGAGGGCTGCTGCTTGGGGCTCATGACAGCGAGGCGTGGATTCCATTGGGAATGGGGACACGCTCAGGAACCAGAACTCCCATACTAGAACCGTGTTTGGATGTAAATGGAACACACTTTCCCAGGTTGTTTCATATCCAAACAGAACAACGGAAATGGACGGCACCGGTGAGTGTTATCAAAAACCCCTCCATCACTCCAGCAAATACAAACAAACACTGACAATGACGTCCACTGAACCACTGTCTCTCAACAAAGCAGTCAATAAAGGTTGTAGACATATAAAAAACACTGGACAAAGATTTGTAAACCCGGCAATTACAATGTTAAAGAAATATCAAATTTTCCACACAGTAAATCATGCCGTTTCTAAGCAGCGATCAAATAAAACATCTACTTGTCAATTCTAATTTGGACTTTTTATGTTTGTCTGAAACTTGGCTCCATATTAACTCCATCTGCTGCTGTCAATATATCTCGATATAAAGGTTTTAGACAAGACAGGGACAGTGTAATCAGATTCAGTGGTCCTGTGATAATGATCTTGAGTGCATTGGTCTCAATGTTGTACTGTCTCCTCAGATGTCTTACACCATTATTGGAATTTACAGACCACACAGACCACCCTCTGCAAAAACTGTCTTTTTTGAGCACCATAAAGCCTTGCTAAAAGAATGTAAATTTGATAAGGAAGTTATTTTATTAGGTGATTTCAATATCAACTGAGAAAACAAAACAGACAGGAAATGTTTAAAGCAACTTTTGGATATTTTTGATTTGGTCCAGCAGGTTAAGGGACCTACAAGAATAACCTCCTCAAGTCAGACACAAATCGATCTTGTATTTAGCAAGAAACCAGAGAGGATAGATAAGTCTTATAATATGGTGACAGGTTTGCCAGATCATAACTTGACCCTCTTTGTTCGCAAACTCACGAAACAACTATTTAATTCCCCTAACAACAAAAACCCACATCGTATGGGAATACCCAGTTGTAAAACAGGTGAATTTGAAAATTCAATCAAAAAAATTAACTGGTCAGAGTGCTTACAAGGTACTGATGTAGAGGACATCAGCCAATCAGTTATAGCTGCAATTCAGTCAGTTACAAACAGATTTCAAAAAGCCGTCAAAACCAAACACGGCCAAAAGGCGGTTCTCCCGTGGTTGAAAGATGAGGTATGGAAATTAATGAAAGAAAAGGATAGTGCTCTTAAAGCAGCAATAAAATCCAAGTTAAGAGCGGACAGGCAAATATTTGCTATGCTGAGGAACAAGGTCACTAAAGAAATTAGAAAAGCCAAAGCTAAATATTTTATTGATGTAATAAATGAAGCAAAGG
Source organism: Sparus aurata (assembly GCF_900880675.1). NCBI lineage: Eukaryota > Metazoa > Chordata > Actinopteri > Spariformes > Sparidae > Sparus > Sparus aurata. Next base: position 31,736,513 of record NC_044189.1, on the reverse strand, counting down.
GTAATACTATAGCAATCTGGAAATGCCTAAAACGCTGACAAGGGAGGCTTTGTGGTAAATCTGAAAATCAGTTACAAATTAACATAGATGGCAATCTAACTGAATGTCACTGAAACAGCAGTACTGAAAATGATAGGCTCCTTAAAAAATTCTGAAGCTTCAGATGCTTTTGGAATGGACACGATGCTCCTATAGAGGTTTTAAAGACTCTCTTGCCCATCCTGTCTGTAAGGTCATTAATGCATCCTTTAATCAGAGGATGTATCCTGCAGCCTGGAATTCAGCTATAGTAACACCTATCTTTAAAAGCGGGTGATGCAACCTGTATGAATAATTACAGACCTATAAGTATTCCTTATTATCAAAGGTAGCAAAAACATGTGTAGCAGTACAATTGATTAGTCAGCTTGAAAACGGTCCTTTTATCCTACATCCCATGCAGTTCGGTTTCAGAGCAAATCACTCTACTACAACTGCCAATTGTTTCCTTGTTGAAAATATTAAAGCTAAACTAGATAAGGGGGGTGCAGTCTGTGCAGTGTTTCTCGATTTAAGAAAAGCGTTAGGCACAGTAAATCACAACATACGTATTACAAAAATGGCAAAATTTAACTATTCTTCTTCTGCTTTATGCTGGTTCAAATCCTACCTTGAAAACATAAATCAGTGTGTAAGGATTAAGGATGTGGTGTCACCTATTCTTAGTTGTACTGTTGGAGTGCCTCAGGGCTCTATTCTAGGTCTGCTCCTCTTTAGTTTATGCATCAATGATCAGCCTTCAGCATGTGGTGGAGCTGAAGTCCATATGTATGCAGATGATACAGTAATATATATACATGGAAAAAACTGTGAAGAAGCTGCCCGTTAACTCACACAGGTAATGGGAGTCATCATACAGTGGCTTACAGATTCTTGCTCGCATCTTAATGTAAAAAAACAGTCTGTATGTTTTTCACAAAAAGAGCAAGTGATGTTTCTCAACAAGATTCAATTTGTGTATCAGGGGAGAAGTTTTAAATATCTTGGTGTCATCATAGACTCAACTCTCAGCTACAAAAACAAGTTAAACCAGTTGTTGCAAAAACAAAATTTCATCTAAATAATTTGCAAATATCTGACACCAGAAGCTGCTAAAATGTATTTTCATGCTATGATTTTTTCACATATAACATACTGTTTAACCACTTGGTCTCTTACCAGTGATAGAACACTAAAGTCTGCACAATCTGTATACAAACAAGCTCTCAAGGTCCTGGGTAATAAACCTAAAAGCTACCATCACTGTAATATACTCCCTAGATATGGTCTCCTTTGCTTCTTATTAAATCTTATTAAATTTCACAATGCTTGTCTAATATTCAAAATTCTTAATGGATTAGCTACTCCCCCATTTACCAGATTCATCTTTCAGAAAAATGCTGGGGATAGATTAAGTATAAGAGGAGACATTGTTGTCCCAAGGAGGAAAACATCTTTTGGCCAGACGGCCCTCACAGCAAGAGCTTCCCAGTTTTGGAACACCCTTTCATTAAATATACGTCAAAGTGACTCTTACCAGTCCTTCGCATATAATCTAATATGCATATAATACCTCGCCACTGCGTGCTTACCTTGTCTGCCCTGTAGCGCCACATCATGTAATAACGCCCCATTATGTAATAATGTAATACATTTTAAATTCATTATGTAATAACGCCACATTTTGTAATAATCTGCCACATTTCGTAATAAAATTCTTGAACGCAATATGTAATAAACTTTGCTGCATTTTGTAGTAAGTTCTTACATATTGCGTTAGTAATTACAAAATGCAGGTGTTGCACATTTTTTTCTCAAGAAAACGTAATCATTTGGTGCATTACGTAATAAACCACCAAAATGGATGTCTTAATTAGAAAAAAAACATCATGCCATCTGAACAACATTGACTTCAAGCATATCTAAACTAGTAGGATGTTTCATTGGTCAAATCTAAATCAAATTTAACTGAATTCATAGAGAATGTGTTTGAAAGACAAAAACTGCACTAAATGAGTGTTCCTGGCACAAACATTATCAGTGCACTAAATGTTGGAAGACATACACACATGCAATCTGGATTATGTTATGGAAATATTACGTGATAGAAAGCAGAAAAAACACGAAAACAAATATGGAACAGAAAATGTAACAAAGTTTGCACTTTATCTGTAGTTATAGGATATGTAAAACAAACCCTCACAATATATATGAGTGAAAAGTAGTCTACAGACAAGAGCTGACAACTTTTTCTCTAAAATCTAGCAAAGAAAAAAGTAACTCGCTCAATACATTTGAAATTGTTTACTGTAGTAGACTTATACGGAAATACCAAAGGGTATTGCTGCCATACCAGAAAACAAAAAATAAAAATTGGTATCACAATGCAATAAGTATCTACGTTATTAAGTCATAAGTTGGTCTCGGGTGGAGGGGGCGGAAGTGAATCCATGAATCCACCTGTATTGACATTTCATGCTGACTGTGGAGGTTTGTCCAATCTGAGCATCTGATTGGAGGCAATGTGCCGCCTTGTCTATCGAAAAGGGAGGTGTAATATTCCTTCTTCTATTTTATATGAAACAATGTACAATGTGTTTGTCCATGCTCGATAAACTTCTAAACTGAAACTAAACTTTTCCAAAATTCTACCACTTGGCTGCCACTGGGGTAGGCGTAAACATGCGACGTGCGTAAAGCACGAAGTTTGGCATGAAGAGAAGCAGGTCGAATTTGTCTTAAAAATTAGAGCATTACAAGGCACCCCATAGGAGTTTAGAACTGGGCTCTTAGCAGGGGTTTTTTAATTTGAAATAGCGACCGTTCGTAGCTTGCCGCTACAACAACAAGTGGACACAACCAAACAGCTACAGAGACTGAGGGGACGCTAGCTAGCATCTCCCAGACCTCAGCGGTTTCTGATTTAAGCTATTTTTACACTGGGCAGCAAGCCGCTAATTTGGACGTCTTTTTTGCGGCGAGGATTTAGACAGAGGGCGGTAAATTGGGGGTCTGTTTTGGTCCGCCAATTTGCCGCCTCAGAGGGTACACTTATTTCCACCTCGACTGCTATCTAAATCTGCGGCAACCCCAGCTGTGGGTCGCACAACAGTGCACGTCATCGACACCTCCGCCCATCTCACGCAATTGCCGGCACGTCGATGGCTTGGATTTACATAGCAATGGAGGTGGAAAAAAGTGAGGGCTTTGGTCGAGAAACATAAGCCCCTTTTAGATGGAAAAGGTGGCACATTTGCTGCAAGGTAAAGGCGGCAATCTGAACTGTTGTGCGACCCACAGCCGGGGAGTTTTAAAACCAGGAAACAGCTGATCACAGCAGTCAGTCCATCACTTCATCTGCAGACGTCAACATGAGCAACTGCAAAGCCACTGAGGTCCGGAGGATGCTAGCGTCTCCTCGGTCTCTGTAGCTGTTTGGTTATGTTAGCTTGTTGTTGCGGCAAGCTACGAATTGTCGCTACTTTCAAATTAAAAGCCCCCCGCTAAGAACTCAATTCTAAACTCCAATGGGGTGCAATGTAAAGCTCTTATTTGGAAGACAAATTCGTTGTCACTGTTCACTGCCCAACTTCATGCTTCATGTCATGTCACATGTTTACGCCTACCCCAGTGGCGGCCAAGTGGCGGCTTTTGGAAAAGGAGGAATATTACACAGGGTTCGTACACATTTTTCAAGGTCAAATTCAAGCACTTTTCAAGCACTTTTAAGGGTCATTTACAAAATTTTCCAGCACCTTATCGCTGGGGTAAAATACATATCTACAGGAATATATATACTCCTAATTATTTATTTCACTTTTTATCACAATAATGCACATTGTATTATGCTGTAACCATCTAAAATGATGTTTCATGATAGCAAAAACTTTAGAAATTAAAGGAGAACACACAGTTTTTTATCCAAAAAAAGGGAAGCCACTTGGCGTTCTTCAGGCACACTTGCACCGGGACAAAGAGAGACTTGAGAACACCCTGTAATTTTTTTTTTTGACATAAACTTTTATAAGCTTTTCGCTTATTCATCTAAGTTTATTAATATTAAATGTGTCATCAGTCCAAATTGCATCAAATTCACCTTCTCCTCAGCCATCCTTCTCTATTCCTACCAGGCTGCATGTGTGATGATTCACACACACACTGATTTTATTTCTCCTTGTAATAAGAAAACTATCCAGTCTGATCCCAATGTTGCCAAGACACAGAGTTATAATGTCAAGCACTTTCAAGCACTTCAACTTAAATCCAAGTACTTTTCAGACCTTGAAAACACAACATTGAAATTCAAGCACTTTCAATGAATTCAAGCACCCGTACGAACCCTGATTACACCTCCCTTTGAGAAAGACAAGGCATCACATTGCTGCCTTTACCTTGCAGCAAATGTGTCGCCTTTTCCATCTAAAAGGGGCTTTAGATAGCAATGGAGGCAGAAATAAGTGTACCCTCCATGGTATTAAATTGGCGGACCAAAACAGACCCCCAATTTACCGCCCTCTGTCTAAATCCATGGACCTAGCCGCAAAGAGGACAGCCAATTGGTGGCTTATTGCCCAGTGTGAAAACGGCTATAGATAGTGAGCAAGCGCTGGTCTTAAAGCTGGTTAATCAGATGAATAAAAAGTTTTATTCTGATGGTTACATTCAGCACATATAGACACAGCCCCAGCAACCCACCTCAACCCCCCTCACCCCCCACCACCTGATCCAGTCTGAATCAGTGGTCTGAATACACACTTCTGCCCCTTCCACCCGAGACCAACTTATCACGTTATAACGTGATATGGATTTTTTTGTTTCGTTTTCTGGTATGGCAGCAATACCCATCGGTACTTCCGTATACAAGTCTGCTACAGTAAACAATTTCAAATGTATTAAGCGAGTTACTTTTTTCTTTGCTAGAATTTAGAGAAAACGTTGTCAGCTCTTGTCTGTACAAGTCTGCTACAGTAAACAATTTCAAATGTATTGAGCGAGTACATTTTTTCTTTGGTAGAATTTAGAGAAAAAGTTGTCAGCTCTTGTCTGTAGACTACTTTTCACTCATATATATTGTGAGGGTTTGTTTTACATATCCTATAACTACAGATAAAGTGCAAAAGTTGTTACATTTTCTGTTCCATATTTGTTTTCGTGTTTTGTCTGCTTTCTATCACGTATAATATTTGCATAACATAATCCAGATTGCATGTGGATGCATCTTCCAACATTTCAGTGCAACGATAATGTTGTTGCCATTAACACTCTTCTAGTGCAGTTTTTGTCTCTATGAGCTTTCAAACACATTCTTTATGAATTCAGTTATATTTGATTTAGATTTGACCAATGAAACATCCTACTAGTTTTTAAAATTAATTCATATTTACGATTCATGCTGGTATGCTTAAAGTCAATGTCGTTCTGATGGTATAATGTTTTTTTCTGATTAAGACATCCATTTTAGTGGTTTATTACGTAATGCACCAAATGATTACGTTTTCTTGAGAAAAAAATGTGCAACACCTGCATTTTGTAATTACTGACGCAATATGTAAGAACTTATTACAAAATGTGGCAAAGTTTATGACATATTGCGTCCAAGAATTTTATTGAAAAATGTGGCAGATTATTACAAAATGTGGTATTATTACATAATGAATTGAAAATGTATGACAGTCTTACATAATTGGGCGTTATTACATAATGTGGCACTACATGCCCTCATCTGCTTGCCTTCTGTCTGTCTGATTGTGTTTCTTCTGGTTTTATCACTGTCTTCTGGAACGTGATTCATGTTATCATGTTTTAACTGTCTGTGTTGACTATCAGCCTATCATTGTTTTGTATTACTTTTCTGCTTTGTATATGTCCTATTTTGCATAATGGTGCTCAGGGCCGGCCCAAGGCATAAGCAAACTAAGCAGCTGCTTAGGGCCCAGTGACCACTAGAGGGCCCCCAAGAGCAATTAACTTAAAAAAGAAAAAAGTAATTAATTATTTTTTTTCCATGTGTGAGCAATGATGATTCATATATTATCAAATGTACATACTTGTACAAAAACAAACAAACAAAAAACCCCAACAACAAAGAGTGTAGTTTCCTACTGCCTCTATGCTCCAAATGTCAGAGCTCCGCTAGTGACATGTGCAGTGCAGCCAACCGTGCAGTGCGCACTCAGCATCCAGGAGCTAGGGGCAGGTGAAAGATGTTGCAAAAAAGGACTTACCCTTCAGGGGCAGAACAAAGAAAAAGGAAGAAAGATAAAAACGACAAGATAAAGGTATGTCTTAGTAATGTAACATTTGTTGATATTTTGTTCCAAATACGTTAGCCTATAATAGCAAATTTGCTAGCTAACATTAGTTCAAAACGTCTGACTAGGTTAGATAGCTTACTATTCAAGCTAACGTTTTTGTGTTTGTGTAATACTTTGAATAAGTTGATTTTCAGTGTATAAACATTTTTCTGGGTCGCTTTTTGGCATCAAAACAACGTTTTTGATAACAGTATTTGATAGCAAATGTTTAATAACTTACGTTAATTACAAACGCGGTGACGTTTGCTAGCAATATGGTTTTGCATTAAATAATTAATTTAGTTAACAAACTAGTTTGAGGTATGTTGTTTGCGATTGTTTGCTCTAGAGCACAGTAAATTATGTGAGGAAATAAACATATTCCTTTTACATCATCCCCCTAATATGCTCATACCTTATATGAAACTTCCCGAGGAGCACTGTTAAAATATTTTGGAGGCACTGACTCAGCCCAGGGGCAATCCACCTCCTTAGGAGCAGCCAAGGCTGATGAATGAGGTGATCAAAAACTGTCACCATATATATTTAATTTCTAGTCAAATTATCTCATTAAGATATACTAATATAAGATATAATCATATGACAAGGGATATGTTTTTCATCTCAGGTCCATCTCTATCCTCTGCTCCCACTGTGCCCACTGTCCTCTCTGCAACCTCAGCTGTACCTGGTAAGTTAACAACAAAACAGCCTTTAATTGCTCTGTGCAGTGCAGAACATACTGAGATGAATATTTTTTTTTTTATATATAAGATATAATCATATGACAAGGGACATGATTTTAGACAAATCCATATTAATTCAAAACTTCTCAAACAATTTTCAGTTGTTCCACAGTTTGTTTTCTTATTACAAGCTATAGCTGTACTTTTTTTATTTAGAAAATAAGCTGCATCATTTTCAAGTGTAAATATGACTATAACATGGCTAGCTTGTTTTTCATTTTAGGTCCATCTCTATCCTCTGTGCCCACTGTCCCTTTTGTGTCTTCTGCAACCTCAGCTGTACCTGGTAAGTTAACAACAAAACAGCCTTTATAATTGCTCAGTGTACTGCAGAATATTCTGAGATTAATAATTTTGTCCAAAAATATTATTTTAATTTCCCTATAGGTCCTTCATCTTTGGTCATCGAGATTGATTTGTCGTCATAAGCATCCAGTTTGGAGCAGGGATCAGCAGCTCCGCCAGTTGACCCAGCTGAGTGGCCCTCTTTCCTGTCAGACTCAGAAAGGACTGAACAGGTATTAAGAGGGCCACTGCCTATAGAGGACACATTCATATTCCCAAAAACACACGATGGCCGAAGCCCCCCCATTTTACCAAAGATTTTGCACATTTTTACATAGTTGTCAGACCTAGTTCAGCTTAAATTTTTATTTATAAACCATTTGTGTTACCTTTTACCTAGTATTTGTCTGATTTTTTAAAATTTATTTTATTTAATACTGTCGGTTTTCGTACATTTGGTGTTGCAGTTTATTTAAAAAAATAATAATAAAGCAGATTGTGTTTGCAGTAAACGATTAGTTTATTTTGTTATCTTTTAATTGGCCTAGATGACATTCGGTATCCAACTTAGTACTATATCACTTTGAATATTAAGTGTTAATCAACCTCAGGCTGCTCTTGTAGCTGAATTTGCAACCATTTTAGATTAAAAACCATAGATGGGTAAAACGTAATGGGTAAAATGTTGGGCTGCTCTTTAAGGTTCTATGTATTGACTACTACTGTGTCGCCAGTAGGGGGAGTTGCTGACTTTGCCAAATATTAATTGAAAGATTTTTCTGTAAATTTGCAAATCTGGCGTCTGCTTCCATGGCATTAATCACTGTGGATCTAACTACAACAAAAAGTTCTCACATGTAGTTTTACAAGTGTATTCGTAATGATTATAATGACAATAATCATTATTATTGGCAGTAATAGGGGGCCCCAAAATCAAATTTTGCTTAGGGTCCCATGGAGGCTTGGGCTGGCTCTGATGGTGCTAGATTCCTTCCTGTTTTTTGTATTGTGGTCTATGTTGTCATGTTTTAACTGTCTGCGCTGATTGTCTGTCTAACATTGGGAGGGCTTTTATTAATTTTTTTTCAACTTTCTGATTGTTTATGTCCTACTTTGCATGACACTGCTGTATTTGTCCAACCTTTTTACTGGTTCAGCTGCTCATGTTTTATTAGGGGGCCAAGCCCGAGGGGCCGAGGGAACGCGTATGCAAGCATATGCGTTTCCTAGGACCAGCGGTGCTAGGAACCCTATTGTAATCGTTAAGATTTTCAGGGGGCCAAGCCCGCAGGTCCTAGGAACCCTATTGTAATTGTAAAGATTTTTATTTTTATTTTTCTCCGGTTAAAAGTGATGCCGCAGGTTAAACCGTGTAAGGGAGGGTGGTGCAATTTGGAGGGTTGGTCCAGACTCCTGCGAATATCTAAGACACAAAAAACTACATATATCCGCCTGCAGGGGGCGCTATAACCTAGGCCAACACGTTTTTGCCTATAACTCCCAAATTGTATGTCGCACATTCAAAAACCTTGTATCCCCAGATTCCCTGAATGGAGCTGAATCACTTTGCGATTGGCCACGCCCACTTCCGGTTAGAAAGTTTTTTTTCCGCAAAATCGCGTAATGGATGCAATCGCGTTTTTGCCTGTAACTTCCACATTTTAAATAATGCATTCGCAAACCTTATATCCATATGTTCCCTGAATAGAGCTGAGTTTTCTGACATAGGACACGCCCACTTCTGCTGCATATTACGTTCGCTAAAGCGCCACATATTCAAAACCTACTTTTTCGAACTCCTCCTTGGGATTTTGTCCAATCTGCGTGAAACTTGGCACATACACTCTTCAGCTGGACCTCATCTGAAGTTATCAAAAGAATTTTGCTCGGTCAAAAAATGCACAACTTATTAACAAACAAATGTCTGTAGCTAGCTATAAAAATGTAAACTGTTTGATATCTCGGTCAAACTAAATGCTATTAACACCAAATTTTAGATCCTTGGTTTCCATGAGACAGGGAAGGGATGAGCCGAATTTGGCGAATTTTGGCCACTAAGGGGCGCTAAAAATATGGGAACTTTATATCTCTTGAACGGCTACACCGATTTTTACGAAATTTGGTCATATGATGTAGGGCCAATTCTGAGGCCATATCTTGAAGGTGGTCATGACTGGTCAATGCGGGTGTGGCTTATTACAACAAATCCAAATCCTAATCGTTTTAGTTTTGGACTCCATACAAAGCTAAATTCAAGGAAAACTGATCAAAAAAACAGAGGCTTATAAAAACAAATGATGCCTTCCATAGATAGTGTTGCTCAGCAGAATCAGGTAACTCCTTCTTCATCCCTCCCTACAGTTGTGACATCATCTCGGTAGCTTTCAGTAATGCATCTTCTACATGACAATGAGATCATTATCAGTGAATTACAAAGGTGTTTCTCCATAAATACATGCTAAATAACCAAAGGTATCCAAGCCTTGCAGTATTTTTCTGGATTAGAATTGCAATCCTTGCAGGAGTTTATGATTTCAGTTGGGAAGACCTGAAACATGAGGTCTATCCTGTCAAGAAGCTCTAAGAAATAAAATTATGTTCACACACACACACACACACACACACTACAGTTGTGTTTTGTGCTGTTTGTTTTAATTTTATAGTTGAGCTGCTTAAGTCAAGTGAGAGATTTTGTTTAGTGACAGTATTATTGATTTGATCAATGCGCTTTTATAAATACTATTATATCATTATTGATTTAATTTAAATAATTATTATCAACAATTATTCATTTTTAATAACCACACCTGCCCTGCCATCAATTCCCAAGAGTTGTGCCCCATGAGACCTCCTGTACACGGGAAGATTGGCTTGGAGTTCAACAGACAGATGACCACCAAAACATGCACAAGCAGGCCACCCTGGTCAACTCAGGGACAATAACTGCTCCTAGTGGTGTCGCCCCTGACCCATTGACACTTGACAGCAATCCAGCTCCACCAAGGGCCTGCTTGGTGGACACAGGTGCCTCACTCAAGCATAAGATGCCCCAGTCCATTCGCAGCCACCCCACCATATGCTGGTGACACTGTAACCCCACCCCAAAGGCAACAAGGTTCTGGACGCCCATTCATGTGTGATCTATATGCACATTGCGGTTCACGCCCGCCACGGACTTCATCCCCACTACAAAGGGGGGACCACCGTTCTGATCATTTAAGCGTTATGAGGGACTCTAGCAGTGCAGACGAGATGACACAGGTTGCTGTTAAAGTGTTCATCTTCCTATTGTATTGAATGTCATATTGTTTTGAAGTCCTAGAACTAAAACAAAAAAAGGATCATAACATATAAAAACAATAATAAATTCAATGATACAATGCAATACATTTCTGGATTCAGGGTGATATTTATGTGTGTGTGCAAAGTGTAATAATCTCTTCTTTTTTTTTTTTTTTTTACCACGAATGGAGAAATCGTTTATTTTGGGCTTGTTTTCATAGGCCCGCTTACTTGTTTCTCACGCGATATCTAGCAACACTGATTGAGTCCCTCGCAAGAGACATAGAAAGCTTAACCCAGATAGCCCTGTGTCAAACTTTGTTGACTATATTCGGGTGCTTGAGCGTTGGCTCTTTGATCTTCCTCACGCCTCAACGCATGAGAAACTTAAGCTGGTCTGGAAGAAAACAACCAGGGCCATCCACGTCTTCATGGAGACACTCCCACCAGGCACACTGATCCTGCCTCTGCCACCCTTTCTGCCTTAGCCATCATGCAAAGGAAGCATGAATCTCCCAAAGAATACAATAGGCGCCTGAGAGCCACATATTTCTAGGGATATAATGCACCAGGGCTTGAGGAGGAACCCGCTTTCAAGTTGTTGTTCCTACACAACCTCCACAAAACTGTACGCTATGGCGTCATCGTGCACTGCAGACTCAGGAACCTCAACATGCAGGAAATCCGAAAAAATGCACAGATAGTATGATACATGTGTGGTGTAGATGTGGAAGATGTCGAGGACGTGTACATGTTCACGTTCATGACAATTGGAACGATCGCTTTGGGATTTGGAATCTTTATGCAATATTGGAAAATGAGAAAGATCGCTACTGAGCAGACCAGTGCGAGGGCGGACAACGCCAATACTCGGAGTGCTGTGGTCGGGATACGCTCTGACATCTCAACAATCCGCGACTTCGTGATACAGATGCGAGTTGATGTAGCCACCAATCGGGAGGACATGGCGAAGCTAGCAGCCATAAAAGCTGCAGAGGAGACTGATGAATAACATGAAAATGCATTAAAGGGTTCTTACACCATCCCAACACCATCTCAACAAATAATAAATACACTGGACTTTTGCTCTCTCTCAATTGGATATTCTGACTTTGTGGCAAGCCTGGCTATAAGATGAGGCCATAAGATGAGACTGTTGTTCACTCATGATGGACTAATATGGACACATGTGCAGACACACATGTAATCTGTATGTACTGTCTAGAGCTTGAATTCAGCTCTATATGCTACTGCTGTAATATGTTTTGTCAAAGGTCATAACAAAAGAAAAAAAGAGAAGAAAAGAAAAAAGTAATTTGCAAAAGACAAGAAAAGATCAGAATGAAGATTTTATACTGTGGGTAATGGGGGCGGGACTTGATAAGCTTTGGCTTCTCCCGCTTTTCCCTTTCGGCCATGTGTGTTGTATTATTTGAACAATGATGAAATGTGATGCTTATGAATTGACATGTCCGAAACAAACAACATAAATAAATAAAATAAATAAATAAATAAATAAATACATATGGGCCCCGCCAGAGAGCCTGTGGACAACGATAGAGTTTGGGGATTGGCGCATTAGAGAACTCAAACCAACCTCAGAGCAGTGTTGCCAGATTTTGCGAGAGAAACAAGCAACCAGTTCTATGGAAACAAGCCCAAAAAAAGTGACTTGGTGCCTCAAATAAAAAAATTAAGCCAAACAGGTGACCTAACCTACCACATTGTGTAAGAGTGAGGCCACTTTATAACAGTAAGCATACACACGTTTCTGTTGCATAGGCAACAGTAAATTAACAGTAAACTCAGTATACTTGTCTTTTTAAACTTTGAATGACTGAAACTTTTAAACTTCCAGTGCTAGCATGCTGTATTAAATCTGCATGTGAGCATGTATTTCACACATGCAAAATCGGCAGAATGCTTTCGAGTCATCACCCACCTGAGGTTGGATCCAGTCCCTCAATGCACTCTCTTTCTCCCACTCTTCATCATATATTTTTTCCATATTTTCCCATTTATTTCCAGGCATTGCATCTCTGTCGCTCTGTCAGGTGTAGTTATGTGTGTGTGTGAGTGGGGGCGTGCCGGCTCGGGCGGGCGCGGTAACCAAGGAAATGGGGTTATGGACGGATCCTGGAAAAGGATAAACTAACTATCTCGTTCATGTTTCGCTTTATTGTGAGCATCAGAAGGGTACAGGGAGCAAATCAAGCCTAAATGAGCAAATACACTTACAAGCCCAAAAACCTGCGACTTCCAATATTTATAAGCGACTTTACAGAAAAACAAGCCCAAAGTCGCTTATAATAAGCGGACTTGGCAACTGTGCAGCAGAGCCATGTAAGATGAGGACTGCAGAAATGCTCTCACACAAGAAGAGGGACACCTCCCCTCCTAGTTCCACACAGTCTTCTAACTAGGGATGTCCCAATGAGGTTTTTGTGCCCCCGAGTCCGAGTCCAAGTCTTTTGATTTTGAGTATCTGCCGATACCAAGTCCCGATCCAATACTTCTATAATACATTAAAAAAATGAAGAAGAGCAAAGAAACAGATCCAGGATGCCCCCAAGTTTTTATTTTATTCACCTTATTTTATCATTTAACACCAGAGCCGTTTCTTGCTAAAAGCGGACTATGCGGGTGCATAGGGCCCCTGCGCCACTAGGGGGCCCCCTCAAGTTGCAAGATCAGCTGCAATACCTGAGGAATGACCCGAAGGAAAAGATGTGAAAAGGACCTGACACCTGGCCCGCTGATTGGTCAGATCTGGTGTCTACCATGCCGCGTTGCTATGACGACCAGTACTACTAAACTAGGAGGGGGCGGGGAATTGCGCCGAGCCGTAACTTCAGGTCATTCATGGCATGGCGACCAAACTAGCTTATTCATCTGGCGCAGAAAAAAGAAGAAACTAGATGAAGAAAAACGCTCGCTGGATAATGGTAAGGGGTTTTTTTTTCATTATGTGGGTTGGAGGGGCTAGCTAAAATGCCGAATTTTTTAGCTAGCTTAAGTGTTTGCTTTAGGAGAGGGCTAAAATAAAATGTATCTCACATGTGAAGGCCATAACACTGATTGACTGAAGTGACACCCGTTTTGGTGAATCACAGCATGTCCAGTTTCTTGGCATCATATTTGTGAGGGAGGGTGTGTGTGTTAGGCAGATATCTGTCATGTCTGCTGTATCCTGCTGCTGGTCCGTCATAGACCTCCTCTGCTCTTCAATATTTGTCACATAACAATACTTTAGGATTGTTTTTATGATTAATTTATCAATTTTAGTGTTTCCTCCGTTTGTAGGTCTCTAATGTGAAGTGTGCTAAACAACCCTAATGCATATGAGTCCTACTGTGGATTGTTATGGACTATAGTGTCAGTAGATTATTGCTCTGAGGGGATTATTGTTAACTCTACTGAGCTAGTTGCGTCTTTCTTTTCCACATTTATTAGAATATTTATTGTGACAATATAATTTGAACACATTTGCCTACATTCCTACAGTTTAGTTATGTTTGATGAATTACTTTGTTTTATTCAAAAGAATCATAATAACACAAATTAGAGTCAATTTAAAGTGAACTATACTATATAGGACTGTTAGTTCTGCCCACAGAAAATAAGTTAAGACCAAATCATCAGTTAAGCAAGTAGTTCACTTTGTAATACTCTGTGAAATATAAACTAAGCTATTCCTTCAATATCACATAGTGCTCATCAGTCATTTATCTTTGTTTTATAACTCTTTAAAACTGCTTAAAAGTGACAACTTTGAAATTGGGTGCATGCTTTAAAGGGACACTGTGTTGTATATTGCAAGGTTTAAAATAAAAACAGATTATGAATTTCTCCATTAGTGTAACATAACTCAATTATATAGTATGAATATTTGCTAAGGATCTGTTTTGCTTGGTAACCTGAGGAGTTTCATCTTTGCAGGAGCAATTCTGAAGTATTTTGGAGCCGCAGAACAGGAAGCAGCACTGCCGGCTTCAGCACCAGAGATTGGCAAGCAGCTTTCATATGCTGGCAAGGAAGCAGAAATTTTGAGGAGGGGCTTAGGGTAGATCTGCTTAAAACACAAGACTCAGATGATACTGATAATCATCACAAAGTGGTGTGATTGTGTTATATAGTTCTGTATGCTTCCTTTAAAGTATTGGTTTTATTGTTGGTTTGTTTTCATTGTTGCATTTTTATTGTATGCTGGTGTGTGTTGGTCCTGAAGGGCTTGTGTTACATTTGAAAGGTTCCTTACTACCTCAACAGTATCATTCTTGTTAGTTTTTTAGTTTTTATTGTTTGCATATTGATATGGATGCTGGCTCATTGTGATTTTCTTTTCTAAGTAATAGCCTATTTTATTTTCTCTACAACTTTAACTTTAGTTTTTGGTGTATGTATGTTATATGTTTAATGTCAACATAAAATAAAATAAAATTGAGGAACACTCCATCAGTTTCATTTATTGACCTATCAAGGATCCCTATTGTTTACCTTGTATTATCATCAGTTCAACTTACTAGTGTGGGTCAACTTAAGATATTTGATTTTAATTTGAGAGAGGTTTTCACGTATCTTGCCTGTTTTCCTCTTAAAATGTAATAGATTGTTGCATCTTTATGGATCACCCAAAAGGGTTAGGAATCTATCCATCGTAGTTTGACAAAATAGGGGCCCCCAAACAGCATCTTGCATAGGGCCCCCAAAAAGACAGAAACGGCCCTGTTTAACACTCATCATAGGTGTGATTGGCAAAGGACAAAAAAGCAGGTAAATATTCAGCTCCACTATGTCTCTCTTTACATTTATTTTGTCCCGTTGTTGGCTTCAGCTAAGAAAGAAATAGTTTGCCCCACACGTCCAACCTCTTGAGCATTAGAGAAATTTTGTACCATTATTCTCTGTATTACTATAGAATCTGTTTCAGAAGTCAGTGGGCCACATGACATGGAAGCTATTGAGAAAAAAAATACAATAAAAAGAGCTGTGTCTCATTTCTCTAGTTTACTAATACAATCTGCTGCTGGTTTGGAGTCACTGGGCCACATGACATGGAAGATATTGAAATATACGGTATTTGTATTAATGTATTCATGCTAAGTAATTCAATGAAGGTCCCTAAATCAGTTGCCAGTGATTCAGCGTAAGGCTCTGAGAGGTGAGCTGACCGTCCTCCTGCTGCTAACACTGGGCGAACCTCAACAAAGTCACGGCTGGACCCGAGTGAATATCCCCCAAATATCCAACCTGAAACTAACTTTACCCCGGTTCGATGAGTCGCCTGTTGCAGCCTTTGAATAGGGTGACGAGGATTTCAGTCACTCAACTTAAACGGTGACTTGTGTCATGACTGTAGATTTATGTTCTTGATGTTATGTTCAGTTATCATGATTTTGTGTCTAGTGTTTTCTTGTATCTGATTTCCATGTCTTTGTATCATGTCTTGCTGTGTCTTTTATGTTTTGATTTTCCATGCCCTCATGTGTCCTTTAAGTTCTCCTGTGTATTTTCCTATGTTCTTCCCTCTGTCTGTTAGTATTGTTCCCTCCACGTTTTCTCCTCTGTGCTTTTCCCTCCTCGTTACCACACCTGGCCTCCTCTTCCTCTCACTCCTAACCTGTTCCTCGTCTGGTCATTAGTGTCTGTGTATTTAGTCTGTGTCTTCCCTGCACTCCTTGTCC
Organism: Sparus aurata; assembly: GCF_900880675.1. Lineage (NCBI taxonomy): Eukaryota > Metazoa > Chordata > Actinopteri > Spariformes > Sparidae > Sparus > Sparus aurata. The sequence goes on along the minus strand of NC_044189.1, from coordinate 31,720,205 downwards.
GTTCATTGCATCTGTTCGTGTCTGTCCATGTCTGCTTGTCCACGTCTGCTCCTGCTCATGTTTCAAGTCCCCTCATGGTATGTTTTGGTTTTGAGTTTTCTATGTTTGATTTGTACTTGGCTTTTTTCTTTGCACTTTGTTGAACTGTTTTATTTTGCTACTTTGTCTTGCTGTTGTGTTGTTACTTTGGTTTTTGTCCTGGATTCATTTTTCCATGCTCCTTGGGTTTTTTGTTGCCATCAGCTTTGATTTAATAAAGCTCGCTTTTGTTTTTCCCATATCCTTGCCTCCTGTGAGTAACTGCGTTTGGGTCCACCTCCCCTTTCCATAGTCTTCCCATTTAAACCCTGACCTGACAGAATGAACGGTTGCATGGCAGGTATGCATATTGGGGAAACACATCAGATAACCTTTCGCAACCATTGCAGGCTCTTTGGTGGAGCTCTGCTTTGAATGAAGTTCCATCGCGACAAATGAATGGACTACTTGCGAAGTGACATGAAGACATGAGTCACGTTGACAGCGGTGGCTGGTCATTATGTTAACCAATACCCGACCTGTGCCTTGCGCACACACATTTTTTCCCATTTGTTTTGAAATAATATATATCTGATAAAAAAAAATGATGAGAATATATATCCGATGCCTGATCGGGATGTAACGTCCGAGTTCGATCGAGTCTGAAACCACGTGATCGGCCTCGATATCCGATCATGTGATCGGATTGGGACATCCCTACTTCCAACCCTCTTGACCATTTTCTTTCTTGAAGTCAGCACTTGCCACCAGGGTGGGAATTTTGTCATTTTAGGGGCAAGGCCATTTTGCCTTCACTTTTCTTTTGTTTTTGAGGGGCACCAAGGCCACATGAAGGGGAACAAAGGCCATTGAGTAAAATTTGATAATTTATCTTTCAAATACCATAACATCCCTAATTGAAGATATGAAGACATGGATTATGTATTAAACATTTTTAATACCAATCTAAAGTTAATGTTACATTAGAAAACTTTTTTTCAAGTAGGGTTAGAGTGGTTTTGGTGACACTACACTGAATATTACTGAAGTTATTGAATATTTCTCCCACTAGAAATTCCCCAAAATTATGGCAAAGCACATTTTTTCCAAATGAAAAATAGAATAACCAGCAGGAGACCACTGATGTGTGGAGTGATTTTGGTGACACTACACTAAATAATAGTGAAGTTATTGAATATTTTTTGTGGTATCTCTTTTCGGTGTTACCTTACCTGTATCTTACTACGGTAGTAAAAAGTTGTTGTTTGTGTTTTAACAATGTTTCGCTTATGAGTTATTGATCCGGGAAGTTCGGATCCGTTTCCAACTTTACCGAGCCAAATCCTACCACATAAGTCAGCGTATCTATCAAAATCGGCTGAACTCGCTTGCGCACCTGTGCTGTAAGTGTTGTTCTTCTGTGTTGTGATGCTGCTGCTGTTTGAGAGGCTCAGACTTTCACGTGAGGTCATCGTGATGATGAGACTTCACCTGCCCCAGATAGCATACGGATGTGGGCCACTTCAGGCAATGACCCGGCACCGTAGGCATTCTTCTGGCCCAGACAAAGCAGATGTGAACCTAAACTGGCCCACATAGTTAATGCTACATTTGGCCCAAATATCACAAAACAAATATGGCCCATCTTCGGCAAATATGTGGCAGAGTAGGCAATGGTTATTCTGTAAGTGAACCAAGGCTGGTCCACATGTGGTTCAGCACACGTGGCCCACCTTTGTTGAAACGTATTTGGGCCGGTTTTGGCCGAAATATGGCTGGTTGGCATCCACTGATCTGGATGTGAGCCTAAAGTGGCCCACATATAAGGTAGCACACGTGGCCCACCTCTGTTGAAACATATTTGAGCCAGTTTTGGCCGAAATATGGCAAGTTGGCATCCACTGATCTGGATGTGAGCCTAAAGTGGCCCACATATAAGGTAGCACACGTGGCCCACCTCTGTTGAAACATATTTGGGCCAGTTTTGGCCCAAATATGGCAAGTTGGCATCAACTGATCTGGATGTAAACCTAAAGTGGCCCACATATAAGGTAGCACACGTGGCCCAGCTACGTTAAAACATATTTGTGCCAGTTTTGGCCAAAATATGGCACAATCAACATTAGATGATCTGGACCTGAGCCTAAAGTGGCCCGCATATATGTTGCTATACTGACGTTAGGTAATGTCAGTATGTAAATATATAGGTGCCAGGAGCTGGCTATGGAGGTGGGTGAGAGGAGAATTTTAGCTAAGCCAATGTCTATCATGTACAACACCCTTCATCCCCATGTGCAGGACAAGCCGTCTGTTGCACCCATGATACAAGGAAAAACACCACTGTTCATAAAATATAGTACATCTGAAAGAAAAAAAGATATTACAACACAACAAGCGGATAGATAATTCTGGGAGTAGTTACAGAGTCTGATTAGTCGGACAAGTCTGACACTCTTTAATACCAGCAGGAATTAGCCAACATATAGTAGGCCTAGTCAAGTTTAACTTTTTTCTCTTAGTGCAATATATTTATATATCATCTCTCATATCTAAGAGTATAAATCATGTGCCTTGTTTGATGAATTTGTTGTTTGTTAATGAAACTTTCTCTGATATGGGATCAATAAAATCTTTTTTTGTCTGAGATGTTGAATCTTACAGGTCGTCATTGCAAAAGAGAACTAGTTCTCAGTTGACTCACCTGGATAAACGAAGGTTAAATAAATTAAATAATTCATAAAAAAATAAATGTTAAGTCTTACAATAACGTAATGACCAACAATGTCTTTCAGTGTTTTCTCTGATTTGAGTATATGCACTAAATGCACAACATGAATGCACATAAAAAAAAATAAGCTTCAGCTCATAAACAACTGTAAACCCGAACGTTCAAAGTAATTAAACATATTAAGTACTGTATACTCGAAGCTTTAGAAAAAGTTCTACTAACTTAATTATGTCAAGTTGGTGTAAAGTGTTTTTGGATTAAATGGAGCTATTTTGTGGATAAGTATGCATAACTTAAAAACATCACTTATGCAAAACGTAATAGAATTAAGTAAAAACATGCTAAGAATGATAAAGTCCTGTTATTTATATTGTTTTAAATAGGGGTGATTTAAAAATAAACTCAATTTATATAGCACATGCTAAAACACAATAAAATCGATCATAACAAATAAATTGCAATCATAGCCTATTAAAACAGTAACAATTTGATTGGGGCAAATGGTCTGAAATGCATTTGACATTAGTGGGAGACAAAAAATTTATTTTATTGAATTTTCTGTATTTTTATTGGCATCAGTTTGATGTAGCCTATATATATTTTTTATTTCTACTTAAGTGTTGTGCAGCCGCATCGATAATTTTTTATTCCGAGTTAATTTCTGATTCACCCTCCGAAGCAGAAGGCGGCGCTGATGCGCACACTACGCTGATTCCTTACCGCTCTTTGAAAAAACGCAGAAGAAGAAAAGTTTGACCGTTGCAGAGACAGTTGGCGCCGGCTGGAAGCGACAGGAGGCAGAAAGCTCGACCTACTCGGCAGCAGTCAGGACTTACTGTAAGTGTTGAATGTTAATATTTATTCACTTTTACTTATTTAACTCCATGGATTGTAATAAAGTAATTTTACAGCAGAGGCAAAACTCCGCTAGCCACCATGGTGCTAACTAGCGAACCAATTACAATGAATGTAATGGTTAGCTGCTAGAACAAGCTAGCACATTACATTAACATTAACACAGCTAACATTAGCTAACCTAGGTTACAACCTGATCTCTCAGAGGATCCAAGCTCACAAACAGTATATTTTGATATGTGATGAATGTATTTCCAATCATTGTATCTCTCTGTTCCAGTTTCAAGAAGTTAAGACAGAGTTGAGGAAGATAACTGGAGATATGATAAAGATACCAGGTAATCCAATGAATGAATTCTTATATCAACCACAACTCCCCCCTCTCTAAATAACAATAACTTTATTTTTTTTTTCTCAGACAATGTTTTAATGTGGTAACCCTAAATCATACGCACTCCCGCATACACATATCATCGTTTATTCTTCTTGCCAATTTGGTCAAAATAAAACTTTTTGCCGTCTTCAATTCAACAAGCCATCAATGTGTTCTGTTCATACATACCATCTTCCTAATTGATATTTAACCTTTTGCACTGCACAGATATTATTTTACTTAACAAAAAGAAAGATGATTGGTCTAAAGAGTCAAAAATTTAAATCAAGATTTGTCTTAAAAACTTGTTAAAAACTAAAAGTTTACTTGAGCTATTTTCCATCTATAGATGTTATATAAAACAAATTGTTTTGAGGAAAACATGTTGTCATTTTAAAGCAGTGATAGCTGTAGTCCGTGATAATATTTTGATAAGCTAATAGTAATTAACTTGTTATATTAAGTAGTAAGTGTAAGCAATTCTGTTTTAAAAGTTTTAGATGGTGGTCTAAACTTTATCATCTCTTTCTTTGCCTTTTAGGTTGCTGGTTCCAAAATGATCTGGACGTGTAAGTTGTGCGCAGCTTCTTTCACCTCCAAAATACAGTTATTTCGATACTACAGGTTGCAGCACAGCCATTATTACAGAATCAGCCCTCTTCCACATCTCTATACTGATTGCATTTGTACATTTCCCCCTCATTAGAAAGATGATGGAGACCACATTTTCCCTACGCCTACAGACCATAGTGATGTCCTGTCCAGCAGTGACCAAGCTCATGGACCTCTGGCCTGCTCTCAAAATAGAATCTGAGGTAATATGGATCAGCTCTCTTTTTTAAAGTGAAAATTGTGGTTCTTACTCATTTGGCCGCTATTTTCTGCTTCATAAATGTGTGCTAGATTCTTCAAATTGAACTGTTTTTTTTTTTAAGTGACGTTGCTGTATTCTCCTGCTGTTATTTCGATGTAGTTGTATGTAGAGGGTGTGTTTGATGAAGCTGCTTTACTCCAGCTCACTTTGCTTGTTATCAATCCCATCTTTCATTTTTGTCTGAACAGAATGAGGTTGAGCAAGCAGATATTGGGTCAGTGATCAGACATCATATCAACTATAGCTTCAGATTAATTGTAAATAAAAACAGACTATGGATTTAAGTTTTGAAAGACATCAACACAATACTGTATAACTTTTATATCATTTTACAGGGCCATTTTTGTTTGGTCTCCTGATAACGTTTTGTGTTTTGTACTTCACTGCCACCATATTCAGTAACCACAGTACTGCTTTACTGAGTCAACAAAATATGTTTTTTTGTGTGTATTTCTTCAAGGGCCACAAGAAGATGAGCCATGATGTTGGACCCAGGCAAGATTTTTTTAGAGCTTCTCCACTGTTCCACCTTTTTCAGTGGTTCCACTGATTTGGCCTGAATTTTGTTTTGTTGTGTCACAGGTTAAAATTTTTTTTTAAAAATCATAGTCCTCTTCTGTTCACCAGTTGTTTCTCATGTCTGCTCATTTCTTCAATTCTTCAGTAGGTTTCTTCATCTTAGACCCCCAGATGAGTCCCAACAAGGCTGGACTTGTCACCATTCAACACAGTATCTGGGGGTACCAGAATGGCATGTAGCCACAAATTCAGACCAGTTCTGGTTTATTGTATTTGTTCATATTTGACATAAAACTTTATTATGGTTTGGTTGTGACTCCTTATGTGTGCAGGCTAGACAAGTTCATAGACTGTAAACCAGTTCTGGTTAAGTCTGAGAGCCCATTTGAGTGAGTTCTAATGTATATGGTCAGCTCTTGGTTGATATAGCAAAATTCTTCTGGTCCATATCTGGCCCACACCTGACATGTTCATCCGGCCCACATACCACATGGAATGATCGCACATGGGCGCTCTGCTTCTGTTTGCCAAAAGTGGGCAACAACCAAACCAACACACTGCCAGATGTCAGCCAAGAAGAGACCCAATAAACCAGCACTCACCCAAATGTGGGCCACTGTGCATTTTTACTCTGGCCCACCTACCACATGGAATCATGACACTTGAGTGGTCAGCCTAGTCATAACGCTCATAGCATTATGACTAGGCTGTGGGTCATATCTGGGAAACAAGTGTGGACCACTCAAGTGTCATGATTCCATGTGGTAGGTGGGCCAGAATAAAAATGCACAGTGGCCCACATTCGGTTGAGTGCTAGGTTATATGGTCTGTTTTTGGTTGACATCTGGCATTGTGATGGCTTGGTTGTGGCCCACTTTTGGCAAACATAAGCGGAGCGCCCAAGTGCCATCATTCCATGCGGTATGTGGGCCGGATGAACATGTCAGGTGTGGGCCAGATATGGGCCTTAACAATTTTGCTATCTGGCCCACATTTGGTTGAGTGCTGGTTTATATGGTCTGTTTTTGGCTGACATCTGGCATTGTGATGGCTCGGTTCTGGCCCACTTTTGGCAAACAGAAGCGGAGCGCCCAAGTGCCATCATTCCATGCGGTATGTGGGCCGAATGAACATGTCAGGTGTGGGCCAGATACGGGCCAGAAGAATTTTGCTATCTGGGGCGCGAACCGCAAACTCACTGAAGTTACTGGGAGTGACTACTGTGCACTCAGGTGGCTGTAATTCAAGGCAAGCTCACTACACTGACCGGGCCAGGGGCACAAAGGCCACTGTGGCCGTACGATTTTTTTTTTTTTTTTTTTCACGGGGCCATGGCTGCCGTGAAATTCCCACCCTGCAAACACGTTAGCAGTGATAGGTGTCTGCTAGTCCCAGACGGGGAGTCTGGAGGGCTCCCACCAAGGTACCTGTCTGATTCCAGCTCTGACCTTCCTGTACTCCCTGTGAGCACACAGCTTCCCTACAACTATAAAGCTATCTTCACCCTTCAGTCTATTGAAGACTACAGTCATCAAACAAGCGAGCAATGATTTGTGAGGTATGGTTTCTGGCCTAAATCTTGTTGACATATCCAATTTTATCCAGACTGGTTTTAGGAACTCTGGACACAAAACACACATGGAATTATATTTTTGCATTATTTGACAGTGGTTTGAAATGCAATTTCAATGGAATTTCTTCAAATGCATCTCAGTCCAGATTTTCTGGTAACTCAAAGTGAAATTTGTGTCAGTCAATGTGCAACACACAACTCCTCAAACCCAGCAGTCCTCTCTTAATTAATTACATTAATATACAGACAGGCATGGACTGGCCATCTGGCATACCGGGCAATGCCTGGTGGGCCGACGCACATTTATGGGCCGGGCTTTCATAATTTAATCCAAAAGTTTTATTATAAATCATTTTTATCGACCGCGATGGCCCATTGGTTGATTTTCTTGAAGGACATTGGGCTAATCCAATCTCTCTCAGCCCTCCTTTTTTTTTTTTCTAAGTGCACAATTTAGAGGGGGTGGCCCATTGGTCCGTCTTCAATATAGACAGTGAACTGAGCCAATCAGGATATAGTACGAAGGCGGCCCCACCCCTCCCTGCGCTGTCTCCTGTAACTTCTGCTAGTTTCAAAGTGTTGAGCGCGAGGACTGACAACATGGAGCAACCAAAGAGAAAGAAATTGGGTGCGGAGAAGTTGCGTGCTAAGAGAAGAATCTCACTGTAGATGCTGCAAAATGTACTAAAATCACAGACATGTTCGCTGGAGGGGCTGCTGTAGCCTTGTAGTGTAAAATAACCATAGTTAGTAGATAGTGGTCAGTATAAAATAACCACAGTTAGTAAATAGTGACTAATGGTAACTGATAATGTTGTACTGATAAAAGTAAGAAACAAAGGGTAACAAGTGTGAAAGAGTTGCTGAAACATACTACTGGGCACCAGCTGACTGAAAAGTGCATCTACTGTTTAAAGCTGCTATAGTCAGATGATATCAAGTGTGAAAATGTAACCACAAATCTAAGAATAACATCATATAACCAAATATGTAACACTTTCATTATGTTTAAAAATGCAGTGCCAAGAGTGGTCAGATATAATGGGATATATCAAGGAGGGGAGTGAATTATCAAAAACCTGAAGGCCTCAAGGCCAGAGTTTCTAAGAGCCGGTGATAGCGGCACAGAGCAAGCCCCAATGTAAAAAAACAAAGCGAGGCGAGGTGCAACTGGTCGACATGCAGTTCTGCACGTACGCCAATCTCCGCGCAAGCGCAGAAGTTAATACGGGCTTTTTCCACTAGAGTACGGGGTTTTTCCACTAGAGGTACGGGGATTTTCCATAAGAAATATGGTATTTTTCCATCGAGAAATAACAGTGTCAGCAGAAATTAAGCAGAATAATGATTGGTTGAGGCCTTGTTGTCCGAACGGACACACCCACTTTTCTGTGTTTAAAAGAGGATGTTTGGGGCTTTGAGCCTCGGGTCAGTTTGTTTTTTTCACGGATTTTGTCTGTGTCTGATCCCGTTCTTTTTTGCCGGCAAATAAAGTCCTAATGCACTCAGCCTTGAAGACTCCTGGTGACTTTTTGATCTTTGAAATCTTTTGGACCAACCGAGAAAAGAGAAGTCTTTTTACGACAGCCTCCACATCCTCTGTGATAGCAATGATCCAGTAACAGCAGGTTGAAGGTGAAGACAGCAGCAGCGGGCAGGAGAGGAGCAGCCAGAGATGATGCTGACTGACAGGGACAGTGTAGTACAGCCGGTAAGCAGGTAGTAACGTTAATACAGGGACTGTGAGGTGATGGAGGGAACGTTAGCTCTATAACTTGTTGACTTGTTGCTCTATTACATGAAGAGCTCTCAACGGGTCGGCCGGCCCGACAAACCCGACCGGACCCGCAGGCTCTGGCTGAGTTAACGGGGGGGCAGACAATTCATGCGGGTGTGTAGCGCTGTGTCGGGTTCGGACTGTAATTTTCAGGCCCGTTGAGAACTCTAATTACATGATAATGATGAGCAATGGCGATTGATTAGTATCGATATTAATTGGTATTGCATAGGCTACTTCTCAAAATCTGGCAGCCACGGCACCTTATTCTGATAAAACAGCAAACGGTCAAGGATGAGAAGTGTCTGATGAGCATTAAGTGTCTATTTTAGGCTCCATCATAGCATTTTAGATATATAGGTTAAAGGTGTGTTGAAAGGCTGCATAGTCATTTGAATGTGTAGCAACCCTCTAGGCCAGGGACTCCCAAAGTGTGGTGCGCGCGAGCTGCCACCAGGGGGTGCGCGAGATGAAAAATGTAATGGTGGTCTGGTGTAAAAATATTACAGTGTCTGTGCGTTCAGACCGAAAGCGCACAAAGAGGAAAATCCGCCTTGTCCACTCCACCTAAGTCGCTTAGTCACCCTGTTCGTTCTTGCTTCTAAATTTAAAGGGCCCGCACGCCACTCGCGTTAAACACCACCACGCAACTACTGCTGTCCATCCATTTACAGCCCATCCATTTACGGACATCGTTGATCATGGAAAATTACTCGTTGAACAGTAACTTGATAACGCACGCACACACCTACACACACACACACACACAGCCACTGGAGAAACTGCTATTGCAGGGGTGGACTGGCCATCGGGAGTACCAGGGTTTTTTCCGGTGGGCCGATGGACGGCCGTTTTTTATTGTATTATTTATTTATTTATTTATTTATGCTGCGCCTAGACGTTTCTCTGTCGACCCCAAGAGAGTGAGAGATTGGTGAAAAAATCAAACTGAGCTTCAGCGTCTGTCCGAGGAGGACAGCAACAGGACCAGGCTGCCTGGTGGAGGGAGGAAGAAGTCTAGCGAGGAGCCTGAGATAAACATGCGGGGAGGGTGATCAGCAAACGGGCACGCCACGAGAGAGTGTCCCGCATCATGATCAAGGCGAAACAAATGTACGCCACCTCGAGTGACAGCAGAGATGAGGAGTTTGCAGCGAGTGCTGGTTGGCTGAATCGTTTCCTCCGCCACAACAACTTCACTTGCAGAAGGATGCCAGAGAATTCACAGAGAATCTGGCGAAGTGTGTGACATTTTCATCCCGGTTTTGGGAGGAAGGAATTAAACTCCTGTCACAAATTGCCACCTGGTCCCAAATAAACGCCCTGGCTATTATTCGGTAATTTACGGTATGATAACTCTCCCGGCCTGGGGAGAGAGACATGCATCACAGTGCTCAGCTGCAGACACATCAGAGAGGTGACGAGTTTCGAGTCCCAATTTCTCTGGGACCGACCTGACTGAGGGACGACAGCAGAGCGAGACATCCCCATTGGTTATCGCATGGCTTTTCCCCCTTTTCCACCTAGACGCATCATAGCTCATTACATAAAGTTGGAGGATTTTTTTTTTTCTTTTTTTTTCCTCCCGCCTCCGCCTTTTCCACCTTTCCCTCCTTGTCCGCCTGGCTCCCATCCATTGCATTAGTATGGGTAAGTCTTTGTCGGTATTGATATTATTGCTACAAATATAGGCCTACTGGGAATACTCACACGTCCTCCTCCCCGTCCCCGTGTTCCCCCCCCTCTCGCTCGCTGCAGGCTGAGCAACTTTTGCGCTGCGCTTGAAAAGTTCCAGATGGATCCTCTTCTATCCTCTTTTAATTTAGGCCTATTTTATGTTTCTGAGCCTATCCTCTTTGTTACTTATTTTGTGGATCGTGTGTAATTTTATCGCACTTGAAAAGTTTCAGATTGATCCTTTTTTATTTATTTATATCTGTTTCTGAGCCCATGCTCTTTAATGTTGGGGATCGTTTTACGCGGCTGAAAATATAACACTTATGTCAAAATCGTGCTTTCTGTTACTGAGCCTGTGTCTGTCACTCATCCTCTTAAAAGTAGAAGCTTGTGCATAACTTTGTTGTATTATATTGAAACTCTGTTGATGTTGTTATCGTCATGTGTGTTCTGGTTATTTGCGCATGATTAAACATGAATATTTATATGGCGATAAAACAAAGCTTTGTTGCGTTTTTTTTGTTGCGTTTTTTTTGGGGGGGTGGGAGGGTGCGTCAGCCCGGTTGGGACGTAGAAGGGGGTGCGCCGCAAAAAAAGTCTGGGAACCGCTGCTCTAGGCTGTGGTTAAACATGTTTTAAAAAACAGATTTTAAAACTGCTAAATTTGCAATTTAAGCATTACTAAAGTAAGTGTTAAAAAAGTATAAAAGTATTATTAGCAAAAGGTTTGCCCACATTGAACAAAAGTAGATCTGTCAAATGCTTTTAAGACAAGTTGCTTTGCATGAGTTCATAAAGCAGCCCTGTTTTTAGCCTGATATAACAATTTTATAGCTTTTTAAAGGGAGCACCTTTTAACCTGAAGAATTAGAATTGAGCTGCTATATCAGGGAAATTCAGAAAATACATATTAGAGATGATTTCAATAAAAAGGATAACATAATCAATTGAACTACACAAAGCAGACAAAAGTGGCAGAGTTAACAATAGATGCTAAACTTCTGAGATCTAGGATGCCGATGACATTATGCTTGAAATAGAATATACCTTTACTCAACTATGTAAAGTGTGAGTAAATGTACTTATTTGCTTTCCACAATGGTTATTTGATAGACTTCTAAAGTAATAATAAACTGTAGATTTCTAATAAGCATAAAGGCAAAAAGTTATGCGTTTTTTTTCCGGTTGTGCTCCGCTAATTATGAGGGGCCAGTCTAAGCCAAAAATGCCGGGGCCGATATTTTGTCCCAGTCCAGCCCTGCTCAATTTTGAAAATTTGGCATCCCTGTCCACAATTCCTAACAGCACATCAGCTGGTAGCATGTTATAGCCTGGCGTAAAAGCATGTATGTTAACTTCAAGTTATAACATTGTTATAAGGAGCAGGGTTTTGTTTGTATTTGGCACATACATTACTGTGCTTCTGCCAAATTGTTACAGAAACCTGGGATCTGTATTTACAGCGGTCATGTTGCACTTAAATGGTTACTAAATTACTAACATTTCTTATTATATGTGAATATATGACATTTCTGTGGAGTGAACATTTAGCGGAAATCAATGGTACTGCACTTTATAGTGAACCTCCAGTCACGGTACAATTAAGTTAGTGTATTCACTGAAATTATCCTGTGGTCATTTGTGTCATCTGTCTGAGCTGTTTTTCTGCTGAAATCTGCTACGTAGGAAAGAAGAAGCTCTTATGACGATCACATGAACACAACAGTAAAAGCAGAAGTCAGAGAAAACAGATTGAAGCAGGAAACATTTCCACATATAAACTATGGATGGTCTCTTGATTTTGACGACATTTATAAAGAGAAAACAAGAACATTATTGAAGTAAATGATGTGTAAAATTATGTATTTTCTAGTGTCTTATCTCAATGTAGGCTAGTTGTTGTGGTGGGGTCAGAGTTGTCCTAGCAGTAGTAGTTGTACAAGATATTATGGAATTTCATCTCAGTAGCAGTTGCAAATAATTTTTCAGCCTGAATTTATGTGCCCACAAAACCAAATGTTGTAGTGTTCTCTGCTGTGCAGCTGACAGTAACCGCAACACAGATTTGCTTTTAGTTTTCAAATATCTCCCATGAAGAGAAATATTTTACCACAGTTCAATTCAAGGATTTTAGGGCTCTCCCTACCTTCACCTCTGCTATCAAAAAATTTAAAAGCCCATCAGAACCAGTGCAGAATAGTATTGCAGTCTGGCAGAGTAACCAGATAACAATACACAGCCATCCACTTTACAGAAGCAGCAACATCCATGAATTTGTTGTTTCTACTGTGAGTCTCTGCACTCTGCAAAAAATTACAATTCTTGAACATAAATCTTATGTTCAAGAATCCTTACTATCTCCTACTATCTCATTAAAATGTATTTAAAAAGCACATAAATAATCTTTTTTTATAAATAAATGCTCAAATTGATTATGTTGACAGAAATTAATGAATGAAACCTTAAGTGAGGCTGTTGTAAAGGCTTTGTAACATTAAGACGGAAGGATCTGCAGTAGATCTTGTGTATTGTAGCCAGTCCTGACTGGCTCGAGTAAACTCAATTTACAATAATTGCTGCTCTCACCCCATCTACTCTGGCTCCAGAACTTCAGATGAGTCTTTTTACTAAATCAACTTTCTGTGACGTATAAATGAAGCAGACCTGTGACTTATCTTACCGACATCTTTCTACAGACATTCAGTGCGTTTACATGACACTCAAGAAAACCGAATTACTGTGTTAGTCTGACTATGATCGGATTTTTAAGATGCATGTATACACCTTAGTCTGACAAAAATCAGACCCAATCGGATTTCTCATAGTCGAATTACACCACGTAGATTATTCGATTGAAAGTCGCATTAACTCCTGCATGTATAAGTTTCCAGCGGATCGGATCGGGTTTTGCGTTCTGCGCAGGCGCGAGATTTTTCCCCGGGGCCGTGAGCCGGAAGTAGATGGACGGCGGCGGCAGCGTCTTTCCTCCGAAATCACCGCAAGAAAGAGCGCCATTGTGCATCTAGTTTGTGTAATTATCATGTACACCATATACGAAGTGTACAAAGATGTAGCTTCGTTTCGCTCTTTGGTGGCCCCGTTAACACTAGTTGAAATGGGCACAGCGCCACCTAGCGTACCGGGGTATGACATGCTTTCGGCAGTAATTCGATTTTCTCACCGGCATATATACTCGGATAATTGCAGTTGTCCGATTGAGCAGCATAGTCGAACTATGGCTGTAATCTGACTAAGCTGTGCATGTAAACGCACTGATTGTTGGTGTGAAAGTGATGACTTGTGATAAGGCTCATCTCAGAGCTCTGTTCCCATATTCTCAGCATATCAAGTGGTGCAGAATAGCTCTGAGAGACTAGGACTATAAATACTCCTACCTCCTGCCTCCCCCACTTACTTTACAGTGGGCAGAAGGACTAGTCCTGGGAGGAAATGTGACGTTTCTGCTGTAAAACACAGAAAGAAATTATGATGACATGTTGTAGTTCAGCATTTGCGGTGTGAAATATTATAGTTGTTGGGGTCCAAAAATGACGAAAATAGAAACACTTTCATATTTGTAGGTTTTATGTATATAGGCAAATAAGACAAAGGTTACAGGTTATATAGGTTATTTCAATCCGGATTTCACTGAATGAAATATGGCTGAAAAACATCCTCATCACACCCAACCATTGGAGGAGTCTTCAATAATCTTTGGTAAATCTAGAAATATGCTTCTTAACTCCTCACTTACTCCGGCACCCAAGACGCAGTCACCTCTGTCTCACCTCTGTTCTGGCTCTTGAAAGAAAACACACATTTGGAGTGAGATCCAGGAGAAGCCCTTTGACTTCCAGACCTAAAATGGTTCTGTCTCCTATCCCCCTGCCGTTACACATTTGAATAACACCAACTAGTTAATCAAAGGACATCTAGACCCAATTTGATCACTGTGTCAAATGTGTTCAAACTGATGTTTTGCTGTGATGAGCCGATTCACACTCTCCACAGTGCCCCATTTTGTTTTTGATGTATAATCCTGTGTTGTATAATGATAAATCCGAAGACTTACAGGATGAAGGAAATATAACCCTGATTAGGGCCTGTAAAGATGCCTACAGGAGGAAGCTGGAGGCCAAACTCCAGCAGAACAATGTGAGGGATGTGTGGACTGGTATGAAGCAGATCACTGGGTGTAAGGTGAGCGGCAGACAGTCATCGGGCAGCCTTGAGAGGGCAAACGAGCTGAACAGATTCTTCAATAGGTTCAGCTCACAGCCTTCTGTCGTCTCCATGACACCTCCAGACCCCCACACACCCTCACTGCCCCAAATGCTTCCTCCTCTCCCCCCTCACTCCCCTGCTGTGAGCTCTCCTGTGCAGCACCTCTCCTCCTCCTCCACCTCTTCCTCCTCCACCTCCTCCACCTTCACCTCCTCCTCCACCTCCTCGTCCTCCACTGAAGACACCGGCAGCCTCCCCCGCATGACTGTGATTGCAGGCCAGGTTAGGAGACAGCTGGAGAGACTCCACCAGCAGAAGGCTGCAGGCCCTGACGGTATCAGCCCCAGGATCCTGAAGACATGTGCCAGCCAGCTGTCTCCTGTCCTACAACACCTCTACAACCTGAGCCTGGGTCAGGAGAGAATACCAGTGCTTTGGAAGACTTCCTGCCTGGTTCCTGTTCCAAAGAAGTCGACACCATCAGACCTCAATGACTATCGACCAGTGTCCCTCACATCTTACATCATGAAGGTGCTTGAGAGACTGGTTTTGGCCAACCTGAGGCCGCAGGTGAGAGCCCTGCTAGACCCTCTGCAATTTGCTTACCAGCCCCACTTGGGAGTTGATGACGCTGTCATCTACCTGCTGCAACGAGCCCATTCGCACCTGGATGGTGGAGGAGGCACTGTGAGAATCACATTCTTTGATTTCTCTAGTGCTTTTAACACCATTCAGCCACTGCTACTGGGGGAGAAGCTGCGGGTGATGGGTGTAGACGACACAATGATCTCCTGGATTACTGACTACCTGACAGGCAGGCCACAGTTTGTCCGTATGGGCAGTGTTCTGTCTGATGTGGTGGTTATTGATACAGGAGCTCCACAGGGGACTGTACTGTCTCCTTTCCTGTTCACCTTATACACCACTGACTTTCAGTACAACACCGGGTCGTGTCACCTGCAAAAGTTTTCTGACGACTCGGCTGTTGTTGGGTGTATAAGTGAGGGACAGGAGGAGGAGTACAGGGCACTGGTAGACAACTTTGTGGAGTGGACTGGACAGAATCACCTGCGGCTGAACATCAGCAAGACCAGAGAGATGGTGATAGATTTCAGGAAGAAGAGGAAGACGGCTTTCCAACCTCTGTGCATTCTGGGAAGGGATGTGGAGGCAGTGGAGGATTACAAATACCTGGGTGTTACCATCAACCACAGACTGGACTGGAGATCTAACACGGAAGCTGTGTACAAGAAGGGGATGAGCAGACTTTACTTCCTGAGGAAGCTGAGATCCTTCAACGTGTGCAGCAAGATGTTGGAGATCTTTTATCAGTCTGTGGTGGCCAGTGTACTTTTCTTTGCTGTGGTTTGTTGGGGAAGCAGCATCGGAGCCAGCGACACCAACAGACTCAACAAACTGATCAGGAAGGCTGGCTCTGTGATTGGCTGCAAACAGGACACTCTGGGGGCTGTGGTGGAGAGGAGGACACTGAAAAAACTGTTATCCATCATGGATAATCCTCTCCACCCTCTCCAACTCACACTGGTCAGACAGCGGAGCACCTTCTCCGGAAGGCTGCTTCAGCTTCGCTGTCGTAGCAACAGATACAGGAAATCTTTCCTGCCACAAGCCATCACTTTATACAATAACTCTCTCACCTCTGCCTGACAGAGAACTCTGGTCTCTCTACTGTTCTGTTGTATATATTATTATTGTTATAGTATATTTTGCATATTTTGTTTTGTTGTATATATTATTACTGTTTATTGTTTATAGCACACTGTGCACTGTATATATACACTATGTATATATTGGATTCTATTTATGTTATGTACGAAGTGTTTTATTTGCGGACCCACTGCTGCTGTAACAAAATAATTTCCCAGTCTGGGATCATTAAAGTAATTCTATCTATCTATCTATCTAAGACAGCTGGGATGCTGTGTGAAATATAAATGCAACAGAATGTGTTGATTTGCTAATTGTTTTGATTTGATTGAACTGATTGAAAGCTGTTAGCCTACATTTATTGAGCCAACCAATGGCTAATGTTATGTATCTGTATATAAAAATGTTAGATGATTTGTGGTTTTTCGATTAAGCTAGTTGTCCTTTTCCTTAAAAAGACAAATATACAGCTTTATTTGAAAGAGTACATTTATTGTAAGAAACAAAACTGGAAATAAGCCTACTCAAGTTTAAAAACACCACTCCGACCAGAGCCAGTCTTGACCAATTTCGTGCCCCAGGCAAGATTTCAGCTGGTGCCCCTTGCATGTTAGACATTGCCATCACACAGCAATGACATTCATACATTCACAAAGACACTGTATTGCTTTAAATCAATTTTCTTTATTTTAGAAATAACACAGTATTATAGAAATAATTGGATAAAGTGAAATATGTATACAATATAAATGAGATATTGCACAAAAATATAGTATCAAAGAACTCAGTGCAGATTTACAAGTACAATATTTCAATAATTGCACACAAATATTATTACAGAAACCTCAGTGCAAAATGCATAATGTAGATATCTGTTGGGAGACCACATTATTTACTCTAACGATGTTCACTGAGATGCTCTTGTCCCATAGAAGATCTCAGGTAGGTTTTAATGAGTTTGAACCTAGCTGTGCTGACATAGAGGGGAGAACTGATGCTACATCGCTAGGCTATTCTGAGGTGGGAGGGACAGGGGCACACGGTTCGAATTACACAGTGGCTTTCGGGGGAGCCCAATTTTCCAGTGCGCTCCGCTACTAAACATGTCACACACACATACATGGAAATGCGCGGCAAAGCAATCAATTGCAGGGTAACTTCAAAAAACATTCTACTGTTACTACTACAGACAGTTAATACTGTTAATAACATTTCAGAGAGGCAGCATTACAACAACAACATTATAAGGCTACTGTTTCAAAATCAGAGAATACATTTATTAATCAGAGCAAAAAAATTAATTAAATAAGTAAAAAATCACACAGCAGGGGGACACAGTCAGAGTTGTTCTGCTTGTCATACACACTCCTTCAAGAATCACATGTGGTAAAACAATAAAGCTGAACATTTGTCAAACATTGTATAGCAAACTTAAGACATTTTGGAAAAAAAGAGACTTCTTGTGCGTGTATTATTATTAGTTCCATTGCTGATCAAAATCAAAATGAATGAGTACAGCTTTAACAATTGTATTTGGAAAACACGAACAGGACATATGCAGAAGCACAATTCTTCACTCAGAACTGAGATTAATTTCTCTCCCAACTCTTAGGGGAAAAAATGTGTCTATGAGAGCTCACCCGCGCATGGTGCTGCGCTGTTTAAGACTTTTATGGGTTTTACAGAGCCCTGCTGGTATCAGGTATCAACATTATCATCTGATCTTTGTGAATGTTAACTAATGAGAAGAGTTCTTGAATCAGAATGATTTCACTCAGACAGTTGTTTTTACATGGGAGGACCTTGCCGCTCGCTCTCTCTATAAGCCTATAAAGTTACAGAAGGCAGGAGGGCAACTGTTGGGTGCTGCTACTTTCCTCAGTAGAACACCAGTAAAGCCACAGCAGACCAGCCATCTCATTTCATCTTCTATGTTTTCTTCCAGCTGGGTGAAAGTCACATAAAGCACAGCTAATCACAACTCTACACTATGTTAATTAATCGCTGTTGTTAGGTTTATATAGCAGGCTCCATGAGTCGGACACCGACTCACGGAGCGGCCCCCGGTCGGTCAGAGCGTAACTGAGCCCGGCCGTGGCGGGGGGGACAGCAGCAGCAGTCACACCGAGGATCAACAGCTGAGGAGCGGTGGAGCTGAGGCGGAGGCTCCGATCCTCCCCGCCGGACTTAACGGTTTTAACCTGCTTTTATCTCAGCGTCATAACGCTTCTGGTACATGTTCGGCCATTTAAAACAATAGGTTTTACTATTATTATTTATTTCAGGAAACTTAACCTACAGAAAATCAAAATCTGTATGTGACACAAAAAGGAACAGGTTTTTAGAGTTCCCCCTAAATGTCTCTAAGTACGCTTTCAGGGGAGCTCAGGTCCTTTTCAGGGGAGCCGAGCTCCCCTTAGCTCCCCCGTAATTCGAACCATGCAGGGGCACTTGCTGCTGCATTGCTGGAAGGTGCTGGGGTTGAGGTGTCAGCAGGTTGCCGAGGATCTTCATGTGGGAGCAAAATGAGAGGAGTAAATTTGACCACTGGTTGTTACATTAAACTGATATATAAAACTGCTGATAGTGAAATGGGTAACAGCACCTAAGCCACATTATAGCCAGTGGTGGGAGAAGTATTCAGATATTTACTTAAGTAAAAACACCAAAGTATCAGTAGCAAAATGCAGTTAAAGAATTATAGTAAAAGTACTGATTTGGTCCCTCTGCATACGATTATATATGACATAATAAGATTACTAATAATAATAGTACTTGTAGCTTTCTAAGTAAATGTAGCTTACTTAGTTACTTTCCACCAGTGATAACAGTAAACATTCTAAATGGTAAGAGTTTAACACCTGCATTCTTAAACAAAACATGTATTCAATAAAGAATTGCAATGGTTTGAAACTATTAACCAAACGTGATGGAAATTGGAGAGCTATTTAAAGGGATAGTTCGTGTTTTATGAAGTGGGGTCATCTAAAGTACATATTCGATCTGTTCCTTACCGTAAACACCAATCAGCGCAGCCTCAGTTTGGAGAAGTAGAGAGCCGCTCCAGCCCAGACGCTCAGCTTTGTACTGCAGTGAACGTGGTCCAGGGAAAAAGCTAAATTTAACCACCTAAAACAAGGCTCACCTAAAAAAATCTATAACAGTTCAAGTAGGCCTATATGTTGTATAGAGAGAATTCACACCGCTTTACATCGCCGTCAGACCGCCCTTTCTTTTGGCACTACATTTTCTCAACCGTAGAACCTCCGTATCCCTACACATTAGCGCAACTGGGTAACAGGTGATCTGCAAGCGGCAAAATACAGTGTGAGGCCCAGCTGCTGGATGAGAGGTTTACTTTTGATAAAAACTAAACATAACAGACCGTTGAACCTCCGTATCCCTACGCATTAGCGAAAATGCGTAGGGAAAATATAGTGCCAAAAGAAAGGCCGGTCTGACGGCGAACCTCTCGTCCAGCAGCTAGGCCTCACACTGTATTTCGCCGCTTGCAGATCACCTGTTGCCCAGTTGTGCTAATGTGTAGGGATACGGAGTGCAGTACAAAGCTGAGCATCTGGGCTGGAGCGGCTCTCTACTTCTCCAAACTAAGGCTGCGCTGATCGGTGATGACGGTAGGGAACAGATCGACTATAGATATGTACTTTATATGACCCCACTTCAAAAAACACGAACTATCCCTTTAATTGACTAAGCAGGGCTAACACTAGCTAACACAACTGAGATGCCAACAGAACATGTCTGCCTGGTTTCTTGAGGCAGACAGTGAATGGTTTGTGCGTCACACTTAAAAGGAAAGGTGTATTTCACAAAAATATTTTGTAGGTTATTCCCCAAAGACCTTAATAGTCTTTTCAACATGCCCTAATGACTATAGGGTGGAGTAACTGACAACAAACGCTAGCTTTCTATTAAATACACTATATTCCAACAGTAACTACATGCATCCATCACATTACCTCCTTCTTTCCCGTTTTCCACATCTTCTCTTCTTCTTTTTCTTCCGTGGGCACCAGAGGGATCTGGTCTGTTTGACATGATTGCTGATCAGCTGTTGTACATGCCATGTTTCAGTCACAGGTGAAACCAATGGCAGATGATGGCTTACTAGAACTGTAAATAGAGTGACCTTAGTCCCCACCTATTTGTGTGACCCTGTTGGATGCACACCCTGCGATTGAAGATACTTTACATCTGCTGCAAAAGCCTAAGTAAATCTAGCCTGGAGTGCTTTGTATATTTATTCATACACATTCATTTTTGAGGCCTACAACATTCTAAGAAAGCAGTACCATCACACACACCCACTGCCATTTCTATGGCAACAGTTGCTATAGTCAAATATCCAGTGAGCAGCACACTCCATACTAGAAAACATACATCACCAGCATCACCTACATTCACAAATATAAAAAGACATCTGTATTTCTAGATTAGAACTGATGAGGACTTGTGCAGCTATATCGGGCCCATGGTCTGACAGGTCTATGCCCCAGTACAAAAGAGGAAATGCTTCATCACTGAAAGTACAAAAACAGGGAGTGACTCACATATAGAAAGAGGAGGAAGTGACAAAGACAAAACAACGAACGTTTTAGCAGTGATCTCTACTTTTTTTGTAACAGTATTGTATAGTCAGGAGGTTAACCCTTTCCTTTAATCTATCAAGTTACTAAATTGTACGAAAGTGGTGGTGGTTTCCTATTTAAAAACTGTGTGGTTTATCAGAAGCTGAAGCCAGTGTCGGGTGTTATGTCTTTGTCAGTCTCAATCATGAACATAGTGCCAACTCACCCGCAGGCTGATCTCCCTCATCCTCTCTTGCCGCAGCTTCGACAGATTGGTAACTCTGGACATTGTGACAGCTGTATTATCTCACAATGACAGATTCAAACGGCAAGTCAGAAAATGAAATATCCAATATTAACGTTTGTACACTTCTCTGTGGAGCCCTCACAACCCTACCGAAGAGGAAAAAACTAAAAAAATATTTCCTCACTGGCCAACTGCAATGTGCTTCTGCTTCTAGTGAAGTGGCTGTTCCTGTGAGAAATCTGACTTCTGAATCATCACCGCCCCCTCACTCACACACATACACACACAGACACACACACACAGGAATACATAGCATTCAGCTGTCTGTGAATGCTTGGTATAGACTATTATTTTCTCTTTGCTACATCCCAATATTAAACCATTTATTTAATGCTCACATTCAACAGTAGCTATTCACAAAGACCAGTGAGAAGAAGAAAAAAGTGAAATATGTGTATTGTCTTGTCAGATTATCAAAACATTCATGGTACATTTATTACATTTATGTTTAAGAGCATGGGTCTGATGTACTGTAATAATAACAGAATCTCAAACTGAAACACAAGCGTCAGAAAGTATGTAGCTCCTTTATCTGATAAGAAAGCCGAAACATGAAACATGACTTCCCTGATAAGTGAGTGAGTTTTATGTTGTTGTACAGTCAAAATATTAGGGGTAATGCATCCTTTTAGATCAAGTGTCAGGTCATCACCATGCAGATTCATTGGAGCTGCTGTACAAGCTATTCACAGGGGAGGTTTGGAAAGAAGATGATTATTAGTCATTATTCTGATTATTCAGGGATTGCCAGTGGGGCTTGTTCGACATTACCAGAAAGCTCATCCTTTCTATGGTCTCAACCAGTGTTGCCACTGGTTACGACTTGGCTACTGAGATTAGACACCTCAACTGCTTGTGTGTGTGTAAGCATGCCTTGGTTTGTTTGGACTAACCTTGTGATAAGGGAAGAGGACCACAGTGTGGCAGGAAATATAATGACACAGTGCCAATCGTAGTCTTGACACACACTGTCAAACATGAAACAGATATATATTATTCACAATGAGTGCATTCAAAAGTAATACTGACTTTGGTATTCATCTAGCACCATCACAAGGTCAGAACTGCAGTCTGTCTGCTCAATATCCACACGTTAGCCATGTTATTGTGATGGCATTATATGTATTGAGTACAACACTCCGCAACTGGATATCGGACTTCGTCACAAACATTTCCAAGTGAGATTAGTTGGCAGTCACACCTATATACATTCATGCTCAAAACGGGAGCCACCCAGGCTGTGTGCTAAACCCCCTCCTGTCCACACTGTACACCCATGACTGCACTCCCAGACATCAGGAGAACTCAACAAAGATGAGCGTTACATATCGGGAGGAAATCAACAATCTTGCAGCGTGGTGCACTGAGAACAATCTGTGATTGGATTTTATTTTAGCGTACACTAATAAATTAAATAAGCCGTACTAGAAATAATAATAATAAAGATGAAATAAGCCATCATTTGTATCAAATTTGGCAAAAAAATTACGTGGCATAGAAATAATGTGGTCTTTATTAGATAGTTAACAAAGATAGTTAAAAGCTAAATACACTTATAAAATGTAATAATCCATAATTTGTATTAAATTAGGCAAAAACTAGAAAAAATTGGTCTTTTTTAGAAAATAAACATAGAAGACACTGTTTTTTTATATTTAGTTTTTGTTTTTAATTGGCTCAACAGTTAACATTAAACCTGAAAAAATAGTGCTTGAAATTGAAAAAGTTTAACAAGCTGTTACTTACTTCTTGTGTTACTTTACAAAAAGAAAAAAGGATACCTGAAGAATGGCCCTTTATTCCTCCAAGGTCAAAACTGCAGTTGCTCCAGCCCCCCATGAGGTCTATGTGTGCACATGCATGGATGACTTTCTACATCAGAGCTGCTTCACAGCTGACTGCAGAAGCCTCAATGTCTCACAGGCTAGTGACTTATCAATTACAAATACTTTGTTTGTCAGGATAATCGTTTAAATTTTAGTCCTGATCACCTGAAACTTGTGGCCACACACTACTGACTTTATTGAAGAGAATGACAGTATCTCCACATGCAGCACTGACTCACCATCAACACCCAACTTATCTGTGTAATTTTTCACAACTCTATTCATTTTAGAAATGTTTCTGCTAAATGTACCTCAGATTACCTACCTCAGTGTATGATGTTTATATTTAAACTGTGGTTGCAGAGAGAACAGTTCTAAATGACTGTATACTTAACTACCCTCAAGTTTAAAAAATACATCTTACAAATGATTCAGAGAGGTGGAACAATTATCAACCACTGCGATACAGGTAGGTCACTCCTTTCTTTGCTGATGTAGCTGAGGAATGAACAACATTAAGATCTGCCTAGTCTGAAAGGAAATGCACATAATTTTGATAGGACCTCAAACAATCAGTTCATCACTGAAATGTGGAATATATAATAAATACGTGATTGTTTATATAAAAGTTCTAAAGCAGTGGTTTAACATGTTTGCGTAATCTAATAGTTGACAGAGTAGGAATCACTGAATGGCAGCAAAAATAAGTATACACTATCTGTAGCAAAATATCTGAAAGATTGTTATGTTCCTTCAATGGGAATGAAAATAACGTATCCTTTTTCTTGTTTTTATCCACTGTGTTTCACCATTCTGAGAGAAAAAAAAGACATTTTATAAATGCATTTCATCTTGCAAGATGATCGCCTCAGAAGTCCCTAGCAAATATGAGTTCCTGGAAGTTCTGGAGGAGAGCTTCTTTGGAAAGGTGGTGAAATGTGGTAAAAGGGACACCGATCAGATTGTAGCTGT
This sequence comes from Sparus aurata, assembly GCF_900880675.1. Lineage (NCBI taxonomy): Eukaryota > Metazoa > Chordata > Actinopteri > Spariformes > Sparidae > Sparus > Sparus aurata. Next base: position 31,696,225 of record NC_044189.1, on the reverse strand, counting down.
GAAGATCTCCAAATTCTTTGACAAATGTAGCTGCGAGAAGGTCAGAAGCTTTGTTGATTTTGATCATCACATTTTTAAAAAGATATTATAGTCAAAGGTGAACCTAGTGCCTAGTGCAAAAAGGTAATTCATTTTACTTAGTGCAATCAAATGATACAAATAAAAGACAACACGCTCAACTTATCCTTCTGAGTGAAATCAGAACCATCATCCAACAGGCATGAGCACAGCACCATAAGATGGAAACAGAGCCGGAGTGGGACTCATTTTCAGCCCTGGAGTTTCATGCCTCAGACCGGCCCACTTTAGATCACAACCTATTATATTAAAATAATGTAATTATAACATGTTAAGCCCTGCTCTCCAAAGCCTTGTAATTCTGTGTATTTTTTCTAAAATAATCCCAATTCAGTGCAAGTAATGGTTGCTGCACAATATGGATATATTTCAACATGAGTGCACATCTCAACCATTATTCTTTGCAACACAACAACATTTTCAACAAATTCAAAAAAGAATAATTAAAATATTGAATATTAAATTTGAAAAAATGTAAAAGTGTTGCACACTTCCTAAAAGTAAGAGGGCTGAAAGAGCTTAAAAAAGTGAACAGTTTCTCTGGCTGCACATGCTGGAGCAGTAGCAGAGCTAAAGTTGAAAATGTCTCCATAAGAATTAATTGGAAAACGCCTCCCATAGAGAGTGCTTTTCGCTCCAGGGCTCCCATAGCCAAAACTGTAAGTCTTACATCTGAAATAAGATCATCACCTGAAAGCCAACAAGATTCCCTACCTTTCCATGTATATATTGTCTATGGGAAGTAAAAGACCTGGGATCAAAATCAAGCTGAAGAGAATTTTCTCTCCAGTTCCACTCTAGCGATGATGTCATGCACTCTAGCTCACGCAATACACACCCATTATAAAATCAGAAGCCGGCCTAAAAGTCTTTCAAACTAAAACTGTGATGATTTGAAAACCGTACAAGATTTTTAAAAACTGAATACATAACAAATAGTTTGAGGTTTTCTGAGTCTTTAAAAGTTAGAATGGTGTGTCTAGCTCAAAGTATGAGGGACAAGGAGAGGTTGAAGGTCGATGAGTTTTGAAGTGGACTTGAAGATTTCCCCATTTAATCCCATTGAAACTAATTAGACTGCGACCAGAGCGCCATCTATTGGCCGATTTGCACCAAATTTTACACAAATCCTCATCAGGCCATACCACATAATGATGAACATTCATGTGATAATCATACAGCATTTTGTAAAGATATGCAAGATTGACTGTTTTCAACACAATATGCAGGAATATGACATTTTATATTTCAGGCGTCTTATGGACTATCAAAATTCTTTTGATAACTTTCTGTCAGGAGTGTCCACAGATGCTTCATGCAAAGTTTAGTGCAAATCACTGAAATTGCCTAGGAGGAGTTCGAAAAAGTAGGTTTTTCATTTGTCGCGATTTTGCAAATGGAAAGATAGCGCGAAAGTGGGCGTGGCCTACACCAAACAATTCAGCTAAATTCAGGGAATACATAGATATGAGGATTAATAATGTGGAACATATTAAGTGGGAGTTATGAGTGAAAAAGTCTTTTGCGTTGAAAATAGCGCCACCTGCTGGTCATTTTTGGTGTGTGAGTCACAGAGGCCATTCTATAGCACCTCTATGAATTTCATTTCCATAAGTGTTATGGTGTGGGCACAGGGCCAAATATACAATTAAAGTGACACCAGAGCGCCTCCTAGTGGCGGATCGGTAAACCCTTCGTCAGATGTCCTCAGGAGGGCACTGACAATAAATGTACCAAGTTTCGTCTAATTCTGATGAACCGTTGTGGAGATATAAAATACATCAATTTAAAGAGCGCCACCTTGTGGTCATCGCATAAAATTTTGCACAGGGCCTCAGGGGCTCATCCGGAAGGAGTATCCTGAGTTTCATGTCATTAGACCACACCACTGTGGAGATATGCAACACTTCCTGTTTGTAACCAAATCTGCAGGAAGTTGTTATTTAATAACTTGAGTATTGTGTGGCCTATCAAAATTCTTTTAATAACTTTTTGTCAGGAGGGTCCACAGATGCTGTGTGTCAAGTTTTGTGCAAATCGGTGAAATCGCCTGGGAGGAGTACGAAAAAGTAGGTTTTCGACATTTTGCGATGTAGCGGGAAAAAAAGCGGTAGGCGGAAATGGGCGTGGCCTATACCACGAGATTCAGCACAATTCACTGAACGCGTGGATATATGGTTTTTGAATGTGCGACAAAGTATGTGGGAGTTATTAGCCAAAACGCGCTTCCCTTAATAACAGCGCCACCTAGTATTGGAAATTCAGGACGACAATAGATTATAAACATTTTCGCCAGGTGTGACTTATATTCCAAGTTTGGTGAGTTTTTGGGTATGTTCAGGCAGTGAAAAATGCGATCATTTTCGACAAAGGAAAAAAAAAAGAATAATAATAATCATTAAAACTGCAAGCAGTGATGAACGGGCCCTCGCAGTCCGCGCGAGTGTCGCGGCGTGCTGCCGTCTAAACGTGCCGCGGCTTAAGCCCCGGTGCTCGGTCGTTGTTCACGGAGGCAGCAACCGCCTGCGTTTGGGACGGTGCACGCCGGGGGTAAATATCAGCCTCTTCTCCCAACGTGTGTTTGTCACACGGTGGGTTGCCCCTGCCAGTATTAAGCGCTTTCAGGTGAAGTCAGAACGACTTCCTGCAATCCACAGAAATCCAAAGGGACTACAGGCGAATGATTTCTAAAACATTTAATAATCGGGTACGTTTTGACAATCAATTCTGCACCGTTACGTTGTGGTTAAGTGTTACGGCCTTCTCTTTGCCTTTGTCTGGAATTCAGGCATTGACACCTGTGTTTTTGCAGGGAATAGATTGGAAGTGGGACAGAGAGGGGGGGGTTGTGGCTTGCAGTAAACCTCCTCCGCCCTAAATTCGAACCAGGGTCCACTGCGTATGTGCCACGCACTCCAACCACTCGACCGCCGGCGCAGCTAAGACACTGCTGTCTGTTCTCACCGTGAAGGCAGGAAGGCAGCGCATCATAGGGGAGGATGGAAGTGGAATGCCACAGATTTAGATAGGTAGTGGAGTGCAGCCAGATGTGATTCTTCCTTTTGTAAAGGGACAGCGGTCAAGTGACCAGGTTTGACCAGCGTCCTGCACAGTGGCGCCCCAGAACAGTTTCATTGGGGGGGAGGCAGATGGGGCCAGTGAAAATCTTAGGGTGGCACACCAAAATGGTCCTTCTTGTGGCAACTCAGATTCAGCTCCAGTCAGTGGCTGCGTATTGCATTCCCCTGGACTCTTTTTCATTAAAGACAATATGCATCCAACACATTTACCTCAAGTTTGAGAAACACACAAACATTTCAGACAAATACAAAAATCTTGTTGTTTCTTCTTCAGCTTCTTGCGCTGACTTCCCGTCAGACAGCACACCTTTCAGCACGTAAGCACCCCTGCAGATGGAGATTTAAATTACAGTTCCCTATTGAGCCAGCACCTTAGTCAGTCAGGGAAATTGGTGGGAGCACTGGGGGGGCCAGTGGTCCTGCAGTAGCTGTGTTTAACCAAAGAGCTCACTCAGTTGTTTCAAATCGCAGGGGAAGCCACTTCGTTCATCGCGAAAAAGTTGGGCAAAATCACAACTACACACATCGTGTTGTGTGCCACATTGACAGGGCAGACCCAACACACAAATGGCATTCTTTTCAAACTGGCCTATTTAAAAATTGTGTGCTGTGGCTTACTACCGCTGACTTATCAATTATGTGGCCCTAAACATGACCCTCCTGTTATGCCATATTGTTATGTGCAAAACTTTATGACAAAACTACCTGCAAATGCCATGTACATCTGACTATGTTTGTCATCACTGCACATAAATGAGTGTAGAATAATGCTTCACTTGCCTTCTTTCAAAAATGTATTTATGGCTGTCTATCAGTGTCAAGCTTTTGATCTAAGTTCTGCTTTGTTTGCCAGTTAGTATTCCAAGAAGTGCGTGCTGCCACCTTTTGAAGTTTCAATAAAATCTGATGAATATGCGGCCGACTTGCTGGAATTGAATGGAATCATTCAGAGGTTATCTAGATAGGATACATGTGCCTTGAAAGACAACAGTGCCATCTGGTGGCGACTTGTATCACGTACACCATAAACGTACAGCATCAATTCATGTGCTTCTAAGCAATATAGACCACTTCCTGTTGGACTGAGAGTGTGGGTGTAAATGAGTCATTTGTGCGTCTTGTCATGACACACATGCGTGCCAAATTTCATTCATGTACATGCATGTAGGACACCAGATTTGCCTGAGATAAAGCTTACTTCATGTTTCCAGTGGGTGGCGCTATGGATATGACACAGCATTGATGCACAGGTCTATTCAGGGCGACTCCCTCTAGATTCCCTCTAGATTTGGCCGAGCTAGGAAGGAGATATCGGGACTTGATGCTTCATGACGAAGGATTGTTATGGCGAGCTCCGCAACTGCCAGCAGGTATGACCTGGAGTAAAGATTTCCATAACTTTTCATCTTCAAGGTCAGAGGATGCTACTGAGTGACTTTGAAGTCGGTGGTGTTACATCTGTAGGAGGAGATAATTTAAGTACAAAGACTGGCATAATTCAAAATGGCGGCCACAGCAAAATGGCAGACTAAGTATTGATACTGAGATTTGTTCGGGGAGACAGCCTCTACAGTTACTAGCAGTTTGGTGTGGATAGGAAATTTTATGTTGAAGTTATAAAGCCTTGATGTTTGACCGCGAGGGCAAAAAATGGTTTCCAACGCCCCGCCCACTAAAGTATGTCGCAGCTGAAAGATTTTAATAACTTTTGTTCTTCAAGGCATGAAGAAAATGACTGAGTTAATTTAAAGACAGTGGTGTTTAAGTTCGTTGTCAAAGTAGGCATGATTTGGACAAAAACGGCGCCACACATCTACATGGCTGACTTCCTGTTGAAGTGACAGTATGTTCCCCCAGACTTTTTTGTGCGTCTGCTCACGATGAATCTGCGTACCGAATTTCGTTCGTCTACGCGCATGTGGAAGGCAGGGAAGAACATTAGGGGGCGCTACAGAGCCCGCAGGTCACGACCTCGCCCAATGGCATTAAATTATCAAATTTTTCACTAGATGTGACTTATATTCCAAATTTGGTGAGTTTTTGGGTATGTTCAGGCCTCCAAAATTGCAGTTAAAGCGGTACACTAGTCCTTCCAATTACAATAGGGACCTCACAGGTCGATGACCTGCTCGGCCCCTAATAAGAAGAATCATTTTTACAATTACAATAGGGGCCTCACAGGTCGATGACCTGCTCGGGCCCTAATAATGGTTGTGGTGGTTGTTGTTTGTTTGCTCGGATGTGACAGGGTCAGAAATAGTCCAGTGCGCGTTGTTTTGAGATGTTGTTTTCATGCACGCTCATTTGTGGTGTTTTAATCTGCATGCTTTTATATATGTTTTTTCTTTCATATTTTGCATGAAGTTTATTGTTTATGGACTATTTTGTGGAGAGTCACGCCCCCAATGCAGCGTAGCCCATTAACCAGATGAGCGGCAGGTGTGCAGCGGATACGGACAAAAGGGACTGGCAACAGGCGGCATCGGAGAGATGGGTCGGATAGGAGAGGACGTCAAGTAGGCGGGCGCCGGGCGCCGTGATCCCGAGGACTTCAACGCTAGGACGACAGACGGCGGTGGGTGTCGGGGACGCCCGAGACGGTGGGCGCCAGGATACCGAGGACGTCAACGCTGGGACAGCGGACCGAGAATGGTAGCGCCGGGGACGCCGAGGGCAGCGGGGACCGGGACACCAGGGATGCCGTATGTTATGGACAATAGACTGATCAGGCATCACCACATCAGTGACTTTTCTTTTAAGTTTTAGTATTTTAAAATGGTACCATCTTTTAGTTTAATAAATCATACGAATATTACCCTCCTGGTGGTCTTTTAACTCTGCTCTGATTTTAAAGAACCTGTGTATTTTTAAAAAGAGTCCTAGGCTCTTATACCTAGATGGCGTTGTCGGTTTTTAATGTAAATTTGACCAATCTTAGACAGGGCCCTGAACTGGCGGTCGGGCCCGGCCACACATACACCTACTAATACTACTGATTGACCGTGGGTGCAAAATCCAGCTGCTGACTCTCCGCTGTCACACAATGGATCCCCCTGTGACCAAAGTGTCAGTTGGACTTCAGAAGGGCCAGAATTCAACACTACTAGAACTGCCGTAAGCGGTCATTTGGACCGCTGGATTTAAACTCTATAATCTCTAATGTAAATACCCAATTGAGTGAGGAATGCATTAATTGTGTCATATTTAAAAAAAAAAAACGAACTAAGTGTACATTTTAATACATTTAATTATACATGTATCATTATTCATATCATAGCAAATAGGAAACCGTAATTATTGTATATTTACACAAGATTAGATAGAGGCTTAATAGAGAAAACTGATAAATTTAATAATATAATATTGATAAATGTGTAATTAAACCTATTAAAATGTATACTGTGAAAGTGTGTTACAGGAGCGGGATGCGGACGCACACACTCGCGGTTTGATTCCAACTTATCCTGACCTATCATATCATTAAAAAAAATAAAAATATTAATCATTGATGTGGACCGGGTGGTGTCGCTCTCTGTGGCCAGGGGAAGGCAGCACTATGTACGGGCACACACGTCCAGAAGATCCCCGCTACAAATCCGAACGTGTCAGAGAACCATGATTTTGACCGACTGGTTGTGGTCTTCCAAGCCCGGGGAGGCCGCACTATGCGTGGACACACACGGCGGAGTTTGTAGGAGCGGCTGGTTTCAACACGCCCACTTGTGATGTCACTGGGTTTTGTCACGCCCATTGGTTTTACCACGCCCATCCTCCAGCGCCATCTTTGCCTGCAGTTATCCATACTTGTCAGCGAGAGGTAGCCCCGTATGGGGGGTTGGGTTAGCCGTTAGCGAGTGGTGTTCGCGGCACCCGGCGCTTCTCGCTAACAGCGAATGCCTCGCTAACGGTGTTAGCCGTTAACGGTTAGCTGTTAGAGTATGGCGGGTGGATAGTGCCAATGCAAGGATTACTAGGAGACGGAGAAGGAGCAACCTCCCCTTCCGTCACCGCCTGACCGTGTGGATTTTTGAATGGGAGTGAATGGGACAGCAGATGAGACACCGGCGGCGACTTCACGGTGAGTGCATTGAAAGAACGCGTATCGACGGCGACGTGACGACGGCGTATGTTAGAATTACTAACAAAATATACGCCTGAAACACACGTCGTCACCAAAGTACGTCGTCTACAAAGTACGTTGTCACACTCAGAATTTTTAAGATGAAAGGTGCAACATGTTAGAATTGGCAGACTACCTGTGCTCAAAACAAATAGAGGGCAGCACATCTCGAGTATAACTATTAACAGCTACTGTGGGACAGTGGCTTAAAAGGACACCCCCCTACATATTTGTTTATTTGTTACCTCAATAGAGCTCAACAGTGAGGTTCCGGAAGTGAAAATGCCATTCATATTATGAATATAGATTTTGATTATTGGCCATAATGTCGTAACCATCCAAAATAGACTCACCACAAGCTATCAGATTGTCAAACGATGATATATGATCCTGTAGAAGCCACAAGTCCGTATGATATCAATCTTGTTTTGAGAAAAACATGTTTTATTTGCAATGTCATGGATAAGTACTACCCACAATCCTATAGTGCAACAGCGACGTCTCTGATTGGTGGAGCTCGCTGTTACCATGGAAATGTTTACCAAACCCGCGAATTTCATGTTAGCTAGTTACTGCTAACACTGACATCTACCATCGTTTACCACAGAGCTGCCATGATTTCCCTTTCTGAAGTAACTACTCTTGCCCTCTACGTGTGCTGAGATTAGCCTACTGTAAAGTTTAAATAGGCTATGTATAAGCCAAACGGAACCGATTTATGGAGACCAGAACTGATGTGAATTAGAAAGTTGACATTGTCCGTGTGTGCGCGTGTGTGTGTGCGCGTGTGTGGATCTGCATAAGAAGATTTGTTGAGCCACTTACATACAGCTTGTTAGGGAAAACAATCAAAATGACTTGTGTTTTGAACAAATGCAGACTAATTCACAACATGATGTCTAGAGACAAACTTTGTTTTGTATTGTTATCATCACAGGCTTAATTATGTTACAATTATATATTCTTAGATTGACTTGTTTCAGTGCACACACACAGACACACATACACAGTACACACAGTACACAGAAAGGTGATGATATGCTACAGATATTGCAATTATTCTACTCAAAATAGGATGTCATTATATTCCTATATTCTGAATTGCTTCATATTCATACTTTGTATATAAGACAAGGAGATGTATACTTCATCCATATTTGATTAGATATGGTTCATGTCAACAAAACCTTAAATATGCATTGGAAATAGTCTCTAATCTATAGCGGTTCCAGAGTTAATATATGGCTTTAAGTGATATATCAACTTAATATAGACTGTATATATAACACATTCAGATATGCCATAGATTTGATCCATATTCCAGAAAAAAATGTTGTGATCAGTCAGATATGTCCAGATATGATATGATGTGATACTTGGAACACACACACTACACAAATAAGATGTTGCTGGTATCCTAATACAAGATATGTCCCCATGATGTATATTGGGGTCATATTTTACCAAATATGGGATATCAATAAACTCAGGTTATAGATCAGAAATGTTCTGTATTGTACAGAAAATTCAGTGACATATCAAATGAGATATTCTGGGATTCTGGCACTTTTTGCCCAGTATAAATCACCAGATACCATCCATTGTCATGACCTATCAATATCAGTTAAATATCTCACCTAAAACAGGCCTGACGGCAAAATCTGTAATAAATATGTTTTATATGAGAAAAGGTGATGATATATGCTACAGATATTGGCATTATTCTACTCAAAGAAGGGTGTCATTAATTTCCTATATTCTGCATTGCGTCATATTCATACTTTGTATATGACAAGAAGATGTATACTTCATCCATATTTGATTAGATATGGTTCATGTTAACAAAACCTTAAATATGCATTGGAAATTGTCTGTATTATCTAGCGGTTCCAGAGTCAAGATATGGCTTTTAGGGATATATGCAATAAATATAGGCTACATCACATCCCGAAATGCCATAGACAGTATTCTAGAAAAATATTGTTATCAGATATGACCTAATGTCATATAAAGAACACATACATGACAAAATGTAAAATGTTGCTCGTATCCCAATACAATATTATGTCTTCATGTTGCATACTGAGTTCATATTGGACCAGATATGGTGCATATCTAGAGGGTTAAGGGATTGAAAACAGTACGGGGCCTAGTCGGACATTGTTTGTCCTTGCCTCACGTAGCCTGTGAGCCAACTCTCGGCTAGTCCATTTAGCTCGAAGCTATCATCCCTGTCGCTCTCAAAGCCTGAAATACTAAAAAACAGAAGACCGGGTACAACATATATTCCAAAAGGTCACTGCACAATACAGGGGAAAAGGCTTTTGGACACACGGCTGTTTCACATTGCAGCCATTTCGGCTGCTAGCCGCCGCTCGGTTACGAACAAAAGCAAAAACCGGCTATCTGTAACAGTACACGATGCAGCAACAAAACCAAAAGTTTAACATGCAATTGATAAACGTATAATGTCTTACCAAACACAGTTTCATTTTAAATTAGAGTACATTTCGTAACTCACCTTTCACACATGTCGGTCTCAGCCTCTCCTCGTCAACTGCCACTGCCAAGTTCTCCTTCTTGCGCATGCGTCGGAAACCGCTAGGTGCGCTAACTACGCAAGGAAAAATAGTTCCTAGATGGATGCTAGAATCACAAACATTTCAGCCCACATTGCCAATATACATGATACTACATTGTTTTCTTTAATTCACAAACATATTTCCATCATTTCAAATAGTCTTTAACATTCATGTGCGTTGATATGTCATCTAAACAACGTTGAAACAAAATAATTGATGCCGTCTAAGAGCTGTGTAAATGATGTTGGTCATTTCAGCCCCTCAGATAGACATCAAATCAACCTGCCTGCCCGACGTTAATCAGACGTGAAATAAACGTCCCGACATGACTGGATATCTTCATCTCGACACAGCAGTAGGTAAAGGAAATTATTATTGACAGTGTTTTTTCAGTTAAATATGTATTCTTTGAGATCGTATTCCCCCTAATGTTATCATGTCGAAAAACAGTCGAATTAAAGTCACGACGTGACGCGACGTCGATTGGACGTCTTCATCTAGACGCAGGTCGAGAAAATGTTTTCTGGCAGTATTTATTCAGTTAAACCCCTCTAAAATGCATATTTATATAGGTCATATTTGCCCTGATATTATTTTATCATGTTGAAAAACAGTCGAATTAAAGTCACGACGTGACGCGACGTCGATTGGACGTCTTCATCTCGACGCAGGTCGAGAAAATGTTTGCTGGGCATTTAGCAGAAAAAGTCCTCCTCTTTCCACTGACAGCTTCCTGGGCTGGGAAAGCTTGCAGTTTGGGCTGGCATGCAGGCTCGTCCACTGTGGTAAGATCTGTGATCCCCGAGGTAGTTGTATTGGGGTCGTCTGGCACTGTAACGTTAGCTGCATCATTCCCCATGGTGTGTGTAGCCTCACTAGCCTGTGTCGGCCACACCCGGCACACCCTGGCACACCTGTGGCTACACCATTGCTTAAAATGCAACAAAACATCTGGTCCAGATAGGTACACTTCCGAATTTTATAAAAAAATTTACACTTGAACTATGCCCTCTGCTTCAAGCCATGTTTAATGAGTCCCTGTCATCCGGATGTCTTCCACCAACTTTTCGACAGGCTGCAATAACACTCTTACCTAAAGGGGGTAAATATCCACTCCAGTGCGCTTCCTATCGCCCAATTTCTTTACTGAATACAGACTACAAAATTTGATCCAAAATTCTAGCAGCAAGACTGGAGAAGGTTATCTCACAAATAATATCACCGGACCAAACCGGCTTCATTTTAAATCGGCACTCTAGTTCAAGTCTTAGAAGACTTTTTAATATTGTTTACACATCTCTGTCCCAGAAATGGTCATATCACTCGACGCTGGAAAAGCGTTTGATCGAGTTGAGTGGCAATATTAATTTTTAGCCTTAAAAAAATTAGGATTTGAGGATTCTTTCATCTCTTGGATAAAACTCCTCTATTCTGACCCTCTAGCCTCAGTAATTACTAATGGACGGCAATCTGAATACTTCTCCCTTGGCAGAGGCACACGCCAGGGCTGCAGTTTATCCCCTTTACTTTTCACTATTGCCATTGAGCCTCTAGCCATCGCTCTCAGACAATCCAATGACTTTCTTGGGCATAGAACGAGGGGACCTTACACACAACTTGTCCCTATATGCTGATGACATTATTTTGTATGTCTCAGACCCATTAAAATCTGTTCCTACCATTCTTAGCACCCTGATTCAGTTTGGGAAATTTTCAGGATACAAAATCAATTTTGAAAAAAGTGAAATGTTTCCTCTTAACCAGACTGCCACATTAATTCCTGCATCACATTTCCCATTTAGAATAGTCAGAAAAGGCTTATTGAGGTCGAGATCACACCTGCTTTCTCCTCACTTTTCACCAAGAACTTTGGCATTTTATTTGATGCCAATGTAAGAAAGACATGGCCAGTTGGATGAATCTCCCCCTGTCCATAACTGGCCGACTAAATCTCATCAAAATGATTGTGCTACCAAATTCATTTACCTTTTTCGAAACATTCCAATTTTGATAAAAAAGATTTTTTTCGGCTTATTGCACAGTAGCATATTATCGTTTATCTGGAACGGTAAACCACATAGAATTAAAAGAAGTGCCCTTCAAAGGCCTAAAAAGCTTGCTGGCCTGGCCCTAACTAATTTTACTTACTTAACTTGCTACATTGGATGGAAAGAGACCAGGCTGGTAGATGTGAGGCCTGGGTGCAAATGAAAAAACCTGTAGTCCGCTTAACCTAAGTTCTGTATTATGTGCCCCAATGCCCCCTCCCCAAAACCAATTTTACTCTAACCCTGTGGTCCATCACTCAATCAGGATCTAGACACAATTTAGAAGACATTTTAAATTGCAGACAACTTCTGTACTCTCCCATTATGAATAATTATATTATTCATTATTATTATTCAACCCTCTCTCTCTGATTCTACCTTTGGAGTTTGGTGCTCAAAGGGCATTAAATCCATCTCTAACTTATACGTGGAGGGCAATTTGGATCATTCGCACAACTCTCCGAACTATTTAACTTACCAAAATGTCACTTTTTTAGATATCTCCAACTTAGGCACTTTGTCCAGAAAAGTATTACTTCCTTTCCAGACCTTCCGACGGATAATATGATCGATCATATTCTCTCATTGTCCCCAGATAGCAAGGGTTTGATTTCCACTCTTTATAACAATATATGTGATATCATTCCTCACTCACTGCAAGATGTTAGGAAATTATGGGAGAATGACCTTGGAGAGGAAATGACAGATGATCAATGGGAGACAGTACTTAAGCTAATACACTCCTCTTCCCCTTGTGCTCGACATAGCCTGATACAACTCAAAGTGTCTTGAGGGCACATTTGACCAAAGCAAGACTGGCGAAAATGTTCCCCAATGTGAATCCTTTATGTCCTTGCTGTAAAGGCCAACCAGCAGATTATATACACATGCTCTGGTCCTGCCCCAAACTCAGCACATTTTGGGCCAGCATCTTTAGTGCCTACAGTAAAATGTTTCAAAAATATAACACTCCCAACCCCAAACGGCCATTATTTGGATTCACCCCTCAAACTCACTCCCTTAAAGGCAAAGCTTGTGTAGTTAGAGCATTCATGTCCCTGATTGCAAGACATTCTTCTTTCCTGGAGGGAGGAAACACCTCCCAAGTTTCCAAGATGGATTAGAGATACTATGCATTTTCTGAAACTTGAGAAAATCGGATACACCCCTAAAGGCTCCCTGCAAAACTTTATGAAGATTTGGACCCCTTTTCTGGAGTATTATAAGAGCTTACAAATACTATTAAATGAGGAATAAAATACCAGTATTAGAGTGAGGCCCCCCCCCCCCCCTTCTTTTATTTTTATTTTTTCTATTTTTTCATTTTTTTAATTTCTCATTTTTATTTAATTATTTTTCATGTATTTATTTATTCATTTTATGTATTATTATGTATGTGTATATATATTCTCCTTTCATTATCATTGTGTGATTTTGCATTATCATTGTACTATATTGCAATCCTTCTGGCATCCTGGGTTGGACCCGAATGGACATTCATTCTTACACAGATTTGGACTCTAAGGGGACAAGTGGGGATGGTTGGGAGAGTTCGGGAGGGGGGTGGACTGGGTACCGTTTACAATTCTAATCAGTTGAATGATGCAGCTTCCCTATTCATGTGGATATTTTTATTTTCAATACATGCTGCAAATGAATACATGGAACTAATGGAAAAATCAATAAAAATTGTTGAAGATAATTATCGGCCTGTATCCAACTTACCATTTCTAAGTACAATCTTGGAAAAACTTGTTTCTAATCAAGTAAATGACTTTTTAATCGCAAACAACATTTTAGAGAGGTGTTAGTCTGGTTTTAGGATGAACCACAATACCTTTTAAAGATTTTAAACGACATCAGGTGCAACTTAGATAACCATTAACTCACAGTCTTGGTACTACTGGATCTAACCTTTGGATCTAGCCTTCGATACAGTATACCATCACGTTTTGTTAAATAGACTGAGGAACCTGGTCGGCCTCTCTGGTACTGTTCTTGACTGCTTCGTTTCTTACCTCACAGATCGACACTTCTTTGTAAGTATGGATACATGTTCCTCAAGAACCCACAAGATAAGTGTGGGGTTCCCCGAGGGTCAATTTTAGGTCCAACTCTTTTTAATCTTTACATGCTTCCCCTTGGGGATGTCAACAGGAGGTACGGCATCAGCTTTCATAGTTATGCCGACGATATGCAACTGTACATCGCCGTGTCTCCTGATGACACAGGGCCTATTGTTGCCCTTTTTAACTGCATTTTAGATATCAAGACATGGATGGCCGCAAATTTCCTACAGCTCAACCAGGACAAAACAGAGGTTTTAGTCATTGGTCCTGAAGGCTAGAAAGAGAAACTTTTACCAAAGTTAAAGGATTTTAAACCATCACAATCTGTAAAAAATCATGGTGTGATTTTTGACTCTGAGCTTAGTTTTATTCCACACATCAAAAATATAACAAAGACAGGTTTTTACCATCTTAAGAATATAGCCAGAGTCCGCACATTTCTCTCTCAGGCCATCACGGAGGTGCTGATGCATGCTTTTTATCTCTTGTCGTTTAGATTACTGTAATGCCCTGCTCTCTGGCCTTCCCAAAAAGAGCATTTAGAATCTAAAATTACTACAAAACTCAGCCGCACGAGTGCTGACAAGGACCAGAGGGCGGGAGCACATTACACCGGTTTTAAAATCGCTGCATTGGCCCCCCTTGCGTTTCAGGATTGATTTTAAGGTTCTTTTACTAGTCTTTAAGTGTCTTAACGGTCTTGGGCTTTCCTACTTATCTGACCTGCTTTTATCCTACTGGCCCCCACGGTCCCTGAGGTCCTCAGGCACTGGCATTTTAACCATACCACAGCCCTATTTTACTGTTTTAATCCTGTCTGTATTTAGCTCCAGTGTTTCCTCATGGAGGCCTGCCAGACTGGGAGTTGTCTGCCGCTGGAGGTGCTGTCCCATGGACGGTGCCCGGCCATGTGTCTTTAGTGACAGCTAGTGTATGTGTGGGTGTGAGTGTGTGGGTCTGTGTGTGTGTGCGTATGTGTCGGAGAATGAGTGTGTATGTATTTGGGTATCTCTCTGTGTATATCTGTGGGGGTGGGAGGGTTGGGTTCCTATGATTTTCTTTTCTTGATTTTCTTTGTTGTTTTTAATCTCTGTTGTGGTTTTTAATCTCTGTGAGGCACTTTGTGCTACTTTCTGTATTAAAAGTACAATAAAAACAAAGATTGATTGATTGATTGATTGATTGATTGGTATAATATGTTGTGATCAGTGATCAGACTTAAACTACATTTAGTTGAATTACATAGTTACAATTTACTGTAACTTGCTGGTAGTAGAACTACATTCATATTGTGTGATGCATCAAGTATTTCAACTACTTTTTGGGTCATTTTTTGTAGTTTAACTACTCAATTTACAAACTACAATTTTCGCCAAAAACATAAAATATTTTTTTATTAAAAAAAAGACCTATATAATATAAATTGTATTTAATTTTTCATTGTAAAAAGGCATGAAACATGCCATGACATGCTAAGCCAACGGTGCCTCTGATTGGTTTGCACTGGCAGCACTCAAATGCTTCACAGAGTGGGTGGGTCTTTGTGCCATGAAGGCAGCCCTCATATGGCACATGCACGTCATGGACAACCTGAAATAATACATTGATTGAAAAACCTGGTCCTTCAGTATATTTAGGTAGTCAGGTGACCTCATTTGGGCACATAATGTTGCTGAACCTAGACCTGACCAACTGAATCAACCCCAGAGCAAATCAAATCAAATCAATAGAGAGTCAGGAAGAGCCACAAAGGAGGATCTCTCTCAGACGGACATACATCTGATACAAATTATATATGTAGTGTGCGGATCCAGGAGGATGACTGAGGAGGCTGGCATCGTCAAGTGGTGCACAAGCAACATGACCTCCAAAATATTATCTTAAGTTTCTATCAAGTTCAATGTCAGGAGATCATATTTCACGAAATTATAACAAGGCATTTGTTCAACCAAAAAACCCAGGTTTTAACAGTGTTTGGTGTCCTTTGAACTGATAATAATGGCAGTGATATCTGTTTTATACTGTGATATTTTCTGAGACTGTTATTCGACTATGAAAATCATATTCCCGGTGCTGCCGAGAGAAGATGTCAGGTGATCCCTAGCTAGAGTGAACCAATGTAAGGCAGCTGGACCTAACCTAATGTGCTGTATAGATCTGTTCACCAACATCCTCAGCATTTCCCTGAGCTTTGCAGTCATCGCTTCATATTTCAAGACCACCACTATCAAACCGGTGCTGAAAAAGTCACTGCTTTGTCAGTGTTTTCTGTTTCCACTTAAAAGAAAGACACAACACAACCATTCACCCTTAAGATTTCTTTAATGTATACATTTTAACCATATCAATGGTCATTTGTGGCTGTTCTACCCACTGGGCAGGGCATGTGCATAATATATTAAGTTATATACAGTACTGTACAGATCAAGACTTAAGAGTCAGACTGCTAAAAGCACCATTGGAAGTGAGGCACAGCGGAGGTGGGGTCTTTAAGTGCAAGTGTTTACTGTGGCCGATGCAATATCAACATCAGGCACAGAGTTAGTTCATATCTATGTTACATGCAAACCCTTCCTGAAAACAAGTCCAGAAACAATGTAAACTGGGAATGACAAGAGCACAACAAACACAGAGACTATCAACTTTCAATATTTTTACTTAACATTTTCATGGAGCTCCTTTAGTGCTTTTAGGTGATATGTTTTATCCTGCGTAAATTCTTCTTAAATATTGACATATATATGTATATATATATATATATATATACATATATACATATATATATATATATACATATACATATATATATATATATATATATATATATATATATATATATATACATATACATATATATATATATATATATATATATATATATATATATATATATACATATATATATATATATATATATATATATATATATATATACGCTCTGCTTCACATTTCCTCAAGCTGCATTATCATATAAAAAAAAAAAAAAAAACATGTTTTCATCCAAAAGCATATCCCACATAACCATGGCTCCATATCGTTAGGACTCAAAAGCATTGAAATAGGGTTTGTCCAGTTTCATTTGATCAACCAAAACAAAGCTGGATTTTGTCGTTCATGTCAAAGTGAAATTAGAAAAAAGGCTCACAATTTAATTTGTGACAATCTGTCTCACTGGAGCAACGTTTGACAAACATGTTAGTGCAACTTCAAATGGGTCGTTCTATGTCAAATCACCAATACCCTCTCAGCTCCCCTCATGGATTTTCTTGAAAAACTCCATTAGTTTCATAGGACCTTGTCAAATACTATAGCTATACTCCAAACACTTATTTAGGTGTCCTTGGGCAAGATACTGAACCCCAAACTGCTCGTGCTGGTTTGCATCTTGCATTACAGCCACCGCTATCAGTGTATGCATGCATTCGTATGCATGAATTACTGTAAGTCGCTTTGGAAAAAAGTGTCTGCTAAATGCCCTAAAATGTAAATGAGTCCAACTATAGAATTTTAAAGGTCCCATGAATTTAGAAGTTTTTCAGGAAAATCAACACTGTAAAAACTTCCATGCAATAAGGAAATTTTTAGCACATAATAAAAGATCTTGCAGCTTAATAGTACCTAAAAAGAGTTCAGTTCTGTAAGGGAGCAGAGCAAAGGTAGACAGACTGCCTTTTCCTCAGGTGAAAGAAAGGACATGTCAGCTCTCCTTGTTCTTTGACCATACTGGATTATTCTGTCAGCTGCTCCTGTTTAAATCAGTAGAGGTTGTTGTGCTTTCACTGCTGGCTGCACCAAACCCACTGTGTGAGCTGCCATGTCATGAGCCATTGTCTGTGGGTAGGGCATTATTGCTGTTTGGCCCAGGGTAGTCCCCCATCACCTCAGTGTAAGAGGGTGGGGGTTCCTCTGTCCTGACATTGCTGTCATTAGTTCCAGAGTTACTGCTGGGGGCCTTCAAACTCTTACTGTGTATATAAACATCTATGAAGTCACCATCGAAGACAGTCCGGTTCGGGGGAGCATGCACAGCAGCTCGTACAAGCTCCAGCTGCTGCTCTGGGTGGCGGAGCTGTAAGCTGCAGTGACCCTTGTAAGGCAGCAGCTCCTCCCCGTCTGACAGGCAGATGATGGGGGGAAGGTTGATGATCTCCTGCTGTAGGTCAGGATAGGTGTGCTGGAGGCGACACAGTTGCTGCTGCTGTATGAATGGTGGCAGGCTACTGTTCAGGTGGCCACACATGACCTGAGTACAGTCAAACACACAGAGCAAAGAAAGCTATTTAAATAACTGAACAAAGGTGATTTAGGTTGGTCACAATAAGGGCTTCTTGGTCTACGGGGCATGCGTAACTTTCCAAGAACTAAGGAATCAAATGAGAGAAACTCATGAACTCAGAAGTATAAGTCTCCTCTTCTGAGGATTTCACAAATGTGTTGGATAGCATATGAATAATGCATAAAAATAAATCATACATATGATGAAATTCTGCTGTCTGAGTGGACATAAAAGAAAGGTGCTTGACATTTATTTGAGAGAATAAATGACATCACCAAAGTGCATTCCTCTCATGATCCAGCAGAGGGAGCCTAACCTGTTTTACACTGTGCAATACATTTATTTGAGGAATGATGAAGCACTCAGTTCTGGTTTTAAACACCAGACAGTCACCAGACTATCTGCGCCTATCTAGCATTACCTTTACATTTAATCCAACACTCTTTACTGAGCACATGAAATGTGACATCATGCTCAACAGGCATTAGTGACCTGACCATGTCTCTGCTGAGTCAGCACACTGTCCATCCACTCAATGCCATCCTGAGAGGCAGACAGAGACAGAGAGACAGGCAGGCAGGCAGACAGACAGACAGACAGACAGACAGACAGACAGGCAGGCAGGCAGGCAGACAGATAGGCAGGCAGAGAGAGAGAGAGAGAGAGAGAGAGAGAGAGAGAGAGAGAAAGAAAGAAAGAAAGAAAGAAAGAAAGAAAGAAAGAAAGAAAGAAAGAAAGAAAGAAAGGATGGAGTCCAGTTACATTAAGTGTGTTTATTACACATGTTGAAATGAATAGCTATTTCGGAGTGATCAAACAGGGAAGTAATATATTACTAAACTCTGACTGGAGGTCATTGTACATTATCACAGGCTGTGATTTGTCTTTTTTATTTGTCAATCTGAGCAGGGCAGTGCATCCCAGAGGGCAGACATTTGGGAGCGGCTGACTAGCCACCAATATGAGGAAAAATAACATTTAAAGATAATGTTCAGATATTGCAACAGAATGTATAGCAACATAGTTCAAATTATTCAAATATGAAATAAGAGTTCTGATACTAAAACTGGATTGAACTGTGAACATAGAGCATAATAATCCAATCAACTATGATTTTTGAGTTTGGTATCTATTTTCTTGGGATGAGCTGACCATTGAAACAAACTCCCAATAATCCCAGCCCATCTTATTGTGGTGTTACTGTCACCTACCATTTGTGTGGCCTGGTCTCTCTGGGTGTGGCTGAGCCGACTGAGGAAGGCTAGGGCTGGCAGCCGATAGTGGTTGAGTAGGCAGATGATGACGACTATCATGAAGGTCATCACCAACAGGATTATTACTATCTGAACAATATCCAGTTCAGCTGCAGATACACAGAGATGGAGAGAGACACGTGAAATTAGAGGAAAGATAGTTTTCACTTATTTCTATGTAACCTCATCAACTGGCACAAGAGGTAAGCCAAACCTGACCCTCCTCCTAACACTTCCCCAAGACTTTTAATCAGTTCATCCCATATTGTGTTGCTTCCAATCCAGGGACACTACAGAGGAAAACAATTTTTTTTCATGCACTGGTCATCTTTGAGATTTTGGGCTATTATGTAGCATAACACATCTTCTTTCATACTAGTGGAAAGAAAAACAACCAAAACACATAGCCTAGATGATTTCTGTTCTGCTCACCCTAATCTCATTCTAGACAATTAAATTGCTTATTCAACTGTTAAATCTCCTGCCTCCATTATATATTGTTATCACAAAATTTGATAACAACAAAAGGATTGAGTAGGCATATTTGATATGCCTACTCAATGATATTGATATTTTGACTATATCTGACTTTTATACTCTCCAATATTGGTAGCAGCCCAAAAGGTCAAGTATCATCTGGACTCTATCAGAAACATCCAGGGACAGGATGTCAGGTCAAATCGATTGACTGATTTGTCTTTTACATTCAGCTCCAGTCTTCTATTAAAGCTCACAGTCTTCCCTTGACTAAGTGTCTTAATACAGCACACCTAAATTTAGATCAGCTCCCAAAGGCCTAGTGGCCTGAATATATTACTTTTTAATAATAAGGTATGCTGGTAAAGGGGTAAACATTTAGTTTCCTTTCCTTTCATCCTAACTCTGTGATGCTCAGAGGCTGAAATTGTGTTCCTCTTCAACTCATTTGGGTCCTTAGTGTTTAGGTATTCAAATGTTAAATAATATCCTTAATCAATAGTCAACTGCTTGACTATCGATTAAGGATACAGGATACTTGAAAAACAAGTATCTGTCATCTGTCATCTTTCTTTGATGTATTTGTATTCTTATTGTTGACAAAGACATTATTAATCAGTGAAATTCTTAATGGCGATTAATCGATTAGTCATTAATCATTAACATCACTAGTAGTGTTGGTTTTGAAACACGATCAGCTGTAAACATCAGAAAACAATAGGCTCACAACAGCTCCACTTGGCATGGTTCACTGGCACAAAGAATGTAAAATGCATGAGGAAACCCAAAATATATATAAACCACTTTAGAGCTGAGGTTGGTAAAATGGAAAGCAAACAAAGGTCGCTCAGCGAAGTCGCGACTCTACTCTGTTCTGGCACCTCAGTGGTGGAACGAGATTTTACCTCGACCTCGCATAGCATGACTTCCCCATGCAGAGACAGTGGACGTGGGAGGGCGACAAGTTAGGAGCAGATACTCATGAGTCAGGTAGAAGATCTTCAAGCTCAAAGGATTGCAAATGAGCAGTGTGGAGGTGAGCGTGGTCGGGGCACGGCTGCAGGAGGAGAGAGAGGTGGAGAGTGCTCAGGAGAGCAGAGCCAGGTGAGTGATTGACAGAGCTGGCACCCAGCTACTAATCACTCACTCCCTTTAAATGCAGTAGCGGCTGGACCTCGGATGGCAGAGGAGTGGGAGACGCGCTGGAGAGCAGCCTGACAGCAGTACGGCTGAGGAGAGCAGGAGGAAGAGCCGAGATGCACGAGCCACGTTCGGCCCGTAACTGTGTAATTGTGTGGGTGAAAGTAATAAAAGAACCCGAAGCCCCAGCACGGTGTATGTGTGCGTGTGTGTAGGCAGGTGGTTCATGCATAAAGAACTCACGGTAGCCTGGGAAAGGGCTACAAGCAGGTATCTGAAGTATACCACATTACTGGTGCTTTTTTCTGATCAACACCACCTACAACTATTTGTGTTTGTACAGTATATTGACCAGAAACTTGGACACACACATGCCTTAATAAGTATCACATTTCATGACAAGTAGTTTTTCACCATATGAATTTGTGTTTTGGTGCATGACAATAAACACAGCTAGTAGAAAATGTAAAGAAAAATAAAGGGCTGGTACTTGAAGTCACAAGCATGAATAGATAAAATGAAAACATCTGTACAGTTTTGTACAGGAATGTCAAAAATGTGTTCACAGTATGCTGAGAACAGTCGAGCTCTGTTCCATAAAAATATCTAATTATGTTGCTCATATATTGCTTTACAGGCTAGAATTCAAGGACTACATTTGGAACAATCACATCAAGTGCTGAACCTTTTCCTTGTTTTGCATTATCCCTAACTTGTTTGAAAATGATAAATGCCTTTTCGTTAAATTTCCAGCATGAACAACCATCCTAATACAATTCTTACACTTTCCATGATGCACTAATAATAACAACTGAAAGGTAATTTATTGAATCTTTTGGAACACATGTAAATGAATAACACTATAAAAATGGTGTACTTTTTATTGTTTAGATTAGTGTTGTCATGATACCAAAATTATGACTTTGGTACAATACCTGCCTAAAATATCTCGATACCGATACTGAAACAATACCACGGCGGAAAACTAGAACATTATCAAAAGTAATGGCAAAAATTTTAGATGACAGAATGTGGTACTTAAAATTATTTATATCTTTTTATTATATATATATTTTTGTAAAAGCTGCTGAGCTTTATAGCTTCTGTATCTGTATCCAAGAGGACAAGAGTCTTCTTGTTTTGTTCATTTGTCTTGTTTGCTCTCAGAGATTACTAAATAACCTGATTTTCCATTAAAAGCTCAGTGCTTGTAGTAGAAAAAAATTAACAGCACATTAACTACAATTTTATTTAGTATAAAAATAATGAACGTAAATGACATTAACTGTAAGTCTGGCAATTCATAAAATGAGACAATACTTTATTCGTCCCACAAAGGGGAAATTTGCAATTTGCATTTCATGTTGATAAAATTCAAACCCTATTATTAGCCTTCAAACTACATTAGTGCACTAAAGTACAACACAAATGACCCAGACCTGGTGGAGGTCTGTGCTCTAATCAGACCATTTTCTAATAACATAAATTACAATATATATTATAAATTATTGACAAAAATGTACATGCTATGATTATATTACTAGTACTGATTGACTTAAAATAGATAATTTATAAGTGGTGTTGCTGATCAGCATACTTGTGAACACCAGCGCATGTTATGGTAAAGTTCAACGTGCGGGACGGTGGTAGGTGGAGAGGGGGAAGGGGGGCGTCAGTCTGAGAGTCTGTGAGAAAGAGTAAGGAAAGTTGTGTGTTGCTGAGAGCTGAGAACGTGTTCGTGTTCCTGAGGCTAAATAAAGCTCACGCAGCAAGGGATCGGCTGAGAGGTGCCGTGGTGAAAATGGCTAACGAGGCCGGCCTGACCCCTTCATCGGCGATTCGCGCCACTCCTCACCGCACCGGAAGTGACCAACGGGCATAGGTTGGCAGCAGACGTGATGGTGCTCTACACCCAGTTGTGGTCTCAGCCGTCAAGACCCCCAAGTACTCCAGTAAATCAGATTGGGAGGCTTTCCTGGCCCAGTTTGAATTGTTAGCACATGCAGAAGGATGGTCAATGGACAATAAGGCGCTGCAGCTGGCTCTGTGCCTAACGGATGATGCACTGTCCTGTCTTCTGCTGCTGAGCCCCAAGGATAGATAAGACTATGGTGCTTTAGTGGGAGCTTTACAGAGGCGGTTTGGACAGTGTTTACAGCCTGAGCTCCTGCGAAATGAACTGAATAACCGGGGCAGAAAGACTGGGGAGCCGCTGCGGGTGTTGGCCAACGACATAGAGAGCCTGACGCGGCGGGCGTATGCTCATATGCCCCCAGGAGTACAGAGTGAGCTGGCACGGGATCAGTTTATCAGGGCCCTCTTCCCCACTGAGTTGCGTGTCCAGGTGCAGCTACAGCACCCCAGACCTTGCAGGCAGCCTTGGAGATGGCTGTGGAGAGGGAGAATGTGTGGGGTGTGGCTGGGGCAAGCTGTCAAGAGAAGAACTCACCTGCTGTAAGGGCTGCAGTGGGGAGCCCCCCAAGCAGAAGAGAGGCCGGCGTGGGTTGATGAAGTAACGGGACTGCTAAGGGCTGTGTCACTACAGACGGCACGCAGAACACGCCCAGGGCCAAGGGTCTGTTGGGGGTGTGGCCAACCGGGACATTTGGTCAGAGAGTGCCCCAACTCACGCCAGGCTCAGGGAAACGGCTCAGGGCCCGCATAGAGTGGGGGGTATGCGGACCCAAACATCAGCCCCATCTGTAACACGGCTGCCACACCCCGCACCACAGTCGGAAGGTGCCCAACATCACAGCCGGGGGAGCCAGGCACCACTTCCCCCCTGTTGGCTGCAGTGAGAGAGATATGGGAGAGGAACTGTAGCAGCCTGGACCCACAGCAGCAGGAACAGCTGTTACAGGTGCTGCTGGAGTTTCGAGACTGTTTTGCTCTAGTGATGAAGAGGTGGGGAGAACTCATCTTTTGCAGCACGAGGTCGACACAGGGGATGCACAGCCTATCAAGTGTCGCCCTCGACGCCTCCCCCTGGCTCACCAGCAGGCTTGTGATGAAGCAGTGGAAAAAATGCTGCAGGCAGACCTCATTGAGCCTTCAGATAGTCCGTGGGCAGCAGCCGTTGTCATGGTCCCTAAGAAAGTTGGCTGGCGGCTCTGCTCGGATTACAGACCAGTGAATGAAGTAACCAAGAAGGATTCATACCCCCTGCCTCGCATTGATAAGTCACTGGACCTGGTCTCAGGGTCCTCCTGGTTCTCATCCCTGGACCTCCGCAGCGGATATTACCAGGTACCCCTCGCAGCTGAGTCCAGGCCCAAGACCGCCTTCTGCACCGGGCGGGGGCTGTGGCAGTTCAAGGTTCTCTGTTTTGGACTGTGTAATGCTCCTGCCACCTTTGCTAGGTTGATGGATAAGGTGCTGGCTGGTGTACCCCGTCAGCAGTGCCTGGTCTATCTTGATGACATACTGGTGCATGGCAGCTCCTTTGAGGCTGCCCTGGGTTTCCTGCAGCTGGTGTTGACAAAAATCAGAGCAGCTGGCCTGAGGCTGCACCCAGGTAAGTGTCACTTCATGCAACGGGAGATGTACTTTCTGGGGCACAAGGTGGGAGGGGAGGGCATCGGCACCATGAAGGAAAAGGTGCAGGCTGTCACTGATTGGCCCAACCCCATCAACCAGAAGCAGCTGAAAAGTTTCTTGGGCTTGGCTTCTTACTATCGGAGGTTTGTACGGGGTTTTGCCTGCACTACCGCACCCCTGTTCCAGCTCCTGCAAAAAGACAGAGACTTTGTATGGACTGAGAAATGTCAGGAGGCGTTCAGTAGCCTGAGCGAGGCTCCAGTGTTGGCCCCACCTGACCCCACCTTGCCTTTCATCCTGGATACAGACGCGAGCGGCGTCGGTGTGGGAGGTGTGCTATCCCAGGTGGGGCAGGAAGGAGAGCGGGTGGTCGCTTACTTCAGCCGAGCATTCACCAAGCATGAGAGGCGATACTGCGTCACCCGCAGGGAGCTCTTGGCGGTGGTACTGTCAATCAGACACTTCAAATATTACCTGTGTGGTTTGTTGTTCAAGGTGCGGACTGACCATTCTGCTCTTCAGTGGCTCATGACATTCAAGGAGCCAGAGGGACAAGTGGCCCGGTGGTTAGAGGAACTCCAGGCTTTCAACTTCAACGATGAGCACCGGGCTGGGGCACCCCACGCAAATGCAGATGCTCTCTCGCGCCGGCCATGTGCAGCGGACGGGTGTTGCTACTGCAAGAAGAGAGAGGTGACGGGTTGGTGGAGAGATTTCACCGCACCTTGGGACAGCAACTGGCTATTCTCACTGCACAACACCAGCGGGACTGGGATGACCATCTGCCCCTGGTGCTCATGGCGTGTCGTTCTGCAGTTCAAGAGACCACATCCTGCACCCCTGCTCTCCTCTTGCTGGGGAGAGAGCTCCACACCCCGGCAGTGGTGGCGTTTGGCCGGCCCCCAGATTTTCTGGACACACCCTCTGGTCCTGAGTATGCCAGGAAGCTTCAGGACCGCCTGGAGTCAGCACACAGTTTTGCACGGGAGCAGCAGCAGAGTGCTGGTGTGAGACAAAAACGGAACTATGATGTGAGGGCTAAAGGGAGACACTTTCTGCTTGGAGAGCTGGTTTGGGTGTACAGCTCTCAGCGTCAGAAGGGCCGGTGTCCTAAGCTGGACAGCCAGTGGGTGGGCCCATGTCGAGTGCTGGAGCGGCTGGGGGAAGTTGTCTACAGGGTGCAGTTGCCTGCTAAGGGAAGAAAGGTGGCACTTCATAGAGACAGACTGGCTCTTTATAGAGGGGGCACTTCCTCACCTGAGCAGCCTGTTTCCATTCGCTCACACCAGGCTCCTTTTCCCCCTTCCCCAGTGGCAGTGGCACCAGTTCCTGTATACCCAGCTCTCCAAGCAGCTCAGCCAAGAAGGCAGAAGAGAGCTCCCAACCGGTTCAGAGACTTTGTTGGTCCCCTGAGTGGGGGAAGTAGTTAAGAGTGAGACCACACCTTCTAGAGAGGGCTAGAATGCGCCCTGGTCTCACTGGAGGGTCCGGTAATCTACCCGGACCTTCCTAGAGTTAGGGAAAAAAAAAATTTGGGTCCAAGGACCAAGGAGAAGCTGCACACAGACACGCTGCCCCGCTTTCACACAAAGTTCATAAAGTCCCGATACTACTAAAACGCGAAAAAGTATTGTAGCGTCCATGGTTAAAATCTATTGGCTGTCAGCCTGAGAGTCTGTGAGAAAGAGTAAGGGAAGTTGTGTGTTGCTGAGAGCTGAGAACGTGATCGTGTATTTCATGTTCCTGAGGCTAAATAAAGCATCTCCTTCAGAGTTATTCCTTGTCTCAGACGTTTCAGTGGAACGTTACAGTATTGTTTTTAACGGCTGGGTATCGCGGTACCTTTCTAATATCGGTTTACCGTGCAACACTAGTTTAGATAATATACAGTACAATAAGCATAAACGCAGGTCAATGTCGGTCAACAGGTTATGCTTGCTGATGCCGGTGCTGTCGCAATTCTCTACTGTTTTGGCAGTGACTGTGCTGCAGAAAGAATAGCACAAATACTTATATGACAGTAAATACTGAGCATGTCCCGATAAGGTTTTTTTTACCCCGATCCGAGTCCTTTAATATTTAGTATCTGCCAATACCGAGTCCTGATCCAGTACTTAGCCTTAACTAATATTTTCCTGCATAGTACAGCTGCATTAAGAAAAAAAGTACCTGCATCCAATCGCTTCCTTAATCTATTTTTTTTATTTTGTTGAAACAAAGTATACTTTCATATGGCTCTTTCCAGAGTGCTAGAGTAAACAGAGTGGCGACACTACCATAGACCTTGTAAAAAATGGTGATGCTTTTTATGGGTTATGGAGCTCGGATTAGTTCCAAACACTGTCATTTGGGCACTGGACCTCATTCACTTCAAATATATTTCCAGAGGTAAGTTGCTTAAATATCGACCTCTTTTGAATTGTCAACAGTCTATATTGTATCAGAGGCCCTTTGTGATGCTTATACTGGTCTTCATTTGTATATTCACAGCGTAATTATCTATATTTTATCTTGGTTGTTACAACCAATTTTCAAGCATTGTCTGCTAGCTAGTTAGTTAGCGCGACTTCGCCAGCTGTGCGCTAGCAACTTTTATATTAATGATGTTTGGTAACTAACAAGCAGGATTTACATGTATTATCAACGGGTTTAATTTATTTTGGCTTTTATTTGCTGAACCTGACCATGTCAGCCATCGTTAGTTGGTTATGTGTGTGATATAAGACTCGTTCTAGATGCTAGCACTAGTAGAAATAAGGGGGCGTTTGTGATAAATATTTCATTTAATTTTTCATCGAAATTTAGGACATTACTAACTTTTCATTATGTGATGTGTTGTTGGCTGCACTTAATCTTTTGTACTGTTCGGTGTTCAGTTTAACATGGTTACTCTCTTTCATGTAGGCTACTGTGCTTTATTTTACGTGGCTGCTGCCGGTGGTCACGCTGGCTGCTGCTTGGCTGCTAATTTGGTCCTTCTCCTGAGTTTTTTTTTTGGTTCTTCATGGTTGCGATGTCATGGATCACCTGCCCCTGGTTTTTGTTTTTCTTGTTCACACACACACGCACACATTCTTGTCTGTCATTTTTTAATCAAAAATACTTTCTTTGAAAACCTTCATTTGTATCAGCCATCCTTACACTGATGTCTCAATAACTGTAACAGGAGTTACAAGTGTTTTGTTATAATAGTTAAATGCTTAAGTTAGTTGGGTTGAGTTACAGCTACCCTTACTGTTACTCTGTGCACCAACCCAGAACCACAGAGAAAAATCTTAATAGCTCTGCACTTACCTATAGACCCAAGCATACTAGCGTAAATTAGTTTTTATTCTGTAATAGTTTTGATAATATGTGTATGGCTTAATCTTAAATATTCTTAGTATTAACATGACCATGTTTCACGTTGTGGTCCTGGGGGTGGCCACTTTCATCAGAAGAAGTGAGCTAGCTGCTAGGTGGATGCTGAATGGACGACGTCAGACCTCTGCTACCACAAAGGTGATGGCTGAATCGGAATTTATAAGCCAAATCACGGGAATCAATACTACAGCCCAGCTGCACTAAAATGAGACATCCATCATCAGATGAATTATATGGAAAAGAAAAGTTAAACATGAACACTAAGCTTTTCCCTCCAAAAATGTAAAAGTTATCTAAGTATACACAGCTTTTCTTTGTCACCCTGCCTCTCAAAATGCCACACTGACATTAACAAAAATGCAATAATGCAATAACAGCCGAAAAAGTACTTGTACTTGTGTGTGTTTTTTTTTTTTTATATTTACTGTTCAATAATGCAATCGCTGCTGTCTGTCCCATAGAAGAACATGACAGCTAGCCTGTGTTTTGGAACTATTGGGGCTTACGACCACGTGACTGCCCCAGCGGCGACATCATAGAGTGTAACAACTCTTTCTCTCTATGGCACTGGCTCTTTCAAGTTTCTTGTTCAAGTGTCAGCGCAACGCAGCCCACGCTTGTTACCTCCATATCATCCATTGCTTTTTTCATATTCCATGAGTTGTCACGTAAAATGACATCGCCCAATCGCTTGTCTATTTCACATGCGTTCAGCATCTCCTAGATTGCCTGTTTTACGTGTTCTGCTGTATGAGACCCACAAAACTTGCGTGCATACGGGCATGTTGTAACTCGAAAGTGGAGTCAATGTAATACAAATTCAAAAACTCCAGGTGACCAAGAAAACCCAGATTTACCACGCAGATGAGCTAGTTATCCAGAGCGATTAATTTAATTACCTTCTCTGTAATGTCTTATCATGCGAAATGCGTAGTGTTAAATGTGGCATTTTTGTTACCCCCTCGCGAAACGGTTGTATTGCAGATGTTACATGTCGCTGTTGGACTGCTTTCTCTTTCTAAATATAAAACATTTCCACACTGCAGACATTTTATCCACGGGTTTGCTTTAACGTTACCCGTACATCTGTGTTCTGTCGCAAATTGTGCTCTGGCTTAAAAAAAAAAAAAAAAAAAAAAATGGGCTTGGGTCCACGTTCAAAATTTCTGATCCCGATCAGTGAAAAAAATGCCCATATCGGCCCCGATCCCAATCCCTAGTAAATATAGCTTTTAAAGGACCTTGAAATATCTTAAAGCCATTTTTATAAGCATTTCTTATAAAACTAGGGAAAAGTATCAAAATCAAATGTGTTCTGAGTTGTTAAATGGTGCCCAGGGTATCCAGGACCCCAAAAACAATATCATTGTTCTACAAAAACTGTCAAAAACTTTGATTTTTTTTGTTTGAGGTATGCCACTGTTCAACAAAACAATACACAACAGAAATGGAAATGATGCACACAGCTGCTAAACATGAAATCTAAACTGCAGGTGATAGTGAGAGTGCTCCAGAGAGATCTCATCCCGCAAGACAAATATTAAAATCTTTAAATCCCCATTAGGTCAAAATCAATGTTTGTTTTTATCACATACATATCTTACTCTATAACCCAACAACATGCCAATATCAGGCCTAACAGTGACAAAACGTTCTTTTGTATAATTGTTTTTTCTTAACTTTTGATGGCTACCACTGGCCTATTCTGTATGTTTTTGTAGAAAAAAAATCATATTGCAAATACACAGACAGATATTCCGCTTGATGATTCATGTGTAGTTGAATAGATCATTCTGGCAAAAAAAAAGTGTTACAGTGAAGAAAACAAGTATTTGAACACCCTGCTATTTTGCAAGTTCTCCCACTTAGAAATCATGGAGGGGTCTGAAATTTTCATGGTAGGTGCATGTCCACTGTGTGAGAGATAATCTAAAAAGAAAAATCCAGAAATCACAATCTATGATTTTTTAACAATTTATTCGTGTGATACAGCTGAAAATAAGTATTTGAACACCTGTCTATCAGCTAGAATTTTGACCCTCAAAGACCTGTTAGTCCGCCTTTAAAAGTCCTCCTCCACTCCACTGTATTATCCTGAATCAGATGCACCTGTGTGAGGTCGTTAGCTGCATAAAGACACCTGTCCACCCCATACAATCAGTAAGACCCAAACATTCAGCATGGCTAAGAGCAAAGAGCTGTCCAAAGACACCAGAGACAAAATTGTACAACTCCACAAGGCTGGAAAGGGCTACGGAGAAATTGCCAAGCAGCTTGGTGAAGAAAGGTCCACTGTTGGAGCAATCATTAGAAAATGGAAGAAGCTAAACATGACGGTCAATCTCAATCGGAGTGGAGCCCCATGCAAGATATCACCTCGTGGGGTCTCAATGATGCTAAGAAAGGTGAGGAATCAGCCCAGAACTACACGGCAGGACTTGGTCAATGACCTGAAAAGAGCTGGGACCACCGTTTCCATGGTCACTGTTGGTAATACACTAAGACGTCATGGTTTGAAATCATGCATGGCACGGAAGGTTCCCCTGCTTAAACCAGCACATGTTAAGGCCCGTCTTAAGTTTGCCAATGACCATTTGGATGATCCAGAGGAGTCATGGGAGAAAGTTTTGTGGTCAGATGAGACCAAAATGGACCTTTTTGGTCATAATTCCACTAAGCGTGTTTGGAGGAAGAAGAATGATGCGTACCATCCCAAGAACACCATCCCTACTGTGAAGCATGGGGGTGGTAGCATCATGCTTTGGGGGTGTTTTTCTGCTCATGGGACAGGACGACTGTACTGTATTAAGGAGAGGATGACTGCAGCCATGTATTGTGAGATTTTGGGGAACAACCTCTTTCCCTCAGTCAGATCATTGAAGATGAGTCGTGGCTGGATCTTCCAACATGAAAATGACCCAAAGCACACAGCCAGGAAAACCAAGGAGTTGCTTCGTAAGAAGCATATCAAGGTTCTGGAGTGGCCTAGCCAGTCTCCAGACCTAAATCCAATTGAAAATCTTTGGAGGGAGCTGAAACTCCGTGTTTCTCAGCGACAGCCCAGAAACCTGACTGATCTAGAGAAGATCTGTGTGGAGGAGTGGGCCAAAATCCCTCCTGCAGTCTGTGCAAACCTGGTGAAGAACTACAGGAAACGTTTGACCTCTGTAATTGCAAACAAAGGCTACTCTACCAAATATTAACGTTGGTGTTCAAATACTTATTTTCAGCTGTATCACACGAATAAATTGTTAGAAAATCATAGATTGTGATTTCTGGATTTTTCTTTTTAGATTATCTCTCACACAGTGGACATGCACCTACCATGAAAACTTCAGACCCCTCCATGATTTCTAAGTGGGAGAACTTGCAAAATAGCAGGGTGTTCAAATACTTATTTTCTTCACTGTATTTCTACTGAAAAAACACACACATTAAAATCATAATGATGTGACGTTTGTTGGGGTCTGTACCAAACACACGTTTTACATCTTGAGAATAGGAAATGTGCATTTGATCCAAATGAAATGACCATCTGCAACAGCCACAGTCATCTGATGTTTTTACCTATATTGTGTCCTCCACTGCTCCTCTTTCATGTGGGGTCCCACAGGGCTCTGTGCTTGGCCCTCTTTTATTTTCTCTCTATCTTTTACCACTTGGTTCCATTCTCAGGAAACATGGCATTTCTTTTCATTGCTATGCGGATGACAGCCATATTTATGTCCCCCTCAAAAAGGCTGATTCCTACTCCGTTAAACCACTGCTAAAGTGTTTACATGACATTAAAGCTTGGATGTCTTTAAATTTTCTGAATTTTAATGAAGAAAAGACAGAAGTCATGGTCTTTGGTGGCACTTCTGTGACCCTCCCCCAAGTTGATCTGTTTTCTCTGGCACAGTATCACAAGCCAATTGTGAACAATCTGGGTGTAAAAATGGACTCAGACCTTAAATTTGACAGCCAGATTAAAGCTGTGGTGAAATCTAGCTTTTTCTAGTTAAGGCAGCTGGCAAAAATCAAACCAGTCCTTCAGAGACAGCAATTTGAGACAGTAATCCACGCCTTTGTGACCACTAGGCTGGATTACTGTAATGCACTATATATCGGGGTTAGCGTGTCCTCCATTGCGCGTCTTCAACTGGTACAAAACGCTGCTGCACGTCTTTTAACTGGCACAAGCAAGTATGAGCACATCTCACCTACTTTAGCTTCACTCCACTGGCTGCCCGTCCATTTTAGGATTAATTTTAAAATTCTTTTATTTGCTTTTAAAGCCTTGAATGGCCTTGCCCCACTGTACCTCTCTGAGCTGCTGCACCCCTACATGCCCAGCCGATCGCTCAGGTCAGCTGACCAGCTGCTCCTGACAGTGCTTAAAGCTAGGCTTAAGCTCAGAGGGGACCGAGCATTTGCCATAGCAGCTCCAAAGCTTTGGAATGGTCTGCTGCTGCACATAAGACAGGCCTCCTCTCTGTCTCATTTTAGAACTCTTCTTAAAACCCACCTCTTTTCTTTGGCTTTTAACACCACGTAGAGTGTTGATTTTATGTGTTTTTTTATGTGATTTTATTTGTTTTATGTGTGCACATGCATATTTTATTTTTTTAATGTACTTATTTATTTATTTATTTAATCTGTTTTATCCTTTTGTGCAGCACTTTGGAAACCTTGTGTTTGTTTAAACTCGTGCTATATAAATAAAGTGGATTGGATTGGATTGGATATTCTCAAAGCATTTGAGATTTGAGATTACAAATAAAAGACATGAAGCTTCTAAAATAATTTACCAACCCTAGCTTTCATAACGTATTCACTTGTCATATGCAAGAAAAAATTGGTGGTGTAATAATTTGTCCTGTAAAATATCGGGGTAAAATCCATAGTCCTTGTTTTGTGCATTGTAATGTTAGGTCAGAACAAACTGGATAAAATGTTTACACAGTATGGTGCAGGAATGATAACAGAGATCAATAACTTTTCAACATACATTTAAAATGTGAATGTTGTATTGATATAGACTCAAAAATATGAAAGTATTCTTTCATTTATCAACATTATTTTCGAGATTTGGAGATAACGCTGGAAATAACAAGCACAAATATGTCTGCAATTTATTTATGTGAACAGGTGCAACCACAACAAAACCTGAAGTAAATATGGCTTCTAAAGTCTGAGATGAATTAAAGCTTTTTGTCTTTATCATTAATATTGATTACACCTATTTATAAATTAAAGTTACAAGTCTGGTTTAAAGCACTTTGAAACAGTAATCCATGCCTTCATTACATCTCGGCTGGATTACTGCAATGCACTTTATTTTGGAGTCAGCCAGTCCTCCCTCACACGTCTCCAGTTAGTCCAGAACGCTGCTGCTCGCCTCTTAACTAAAGCACGTAAGAGGGAGCACATTACTCCCATTCTGGCCTCCCTCCACTGGCTGCCTGTGCATTTTAGAGTTCATTTTAAGATTCTTTTATTTCTTTTTAAATCTTTAAATGGTCTCGCCCCGCCTTACCTCTCTGAGCTCCTCCATCCCTACGCTCCTGCCTGGTGCCTCAGGTCAGCTGACCAGCTGCTCCTGGAGGGACAGAGATCTAAGCAGAAGCTCAGAGGGGAAAGAGTTTTTTCCATTGCCGGTCCCACACTTTGGAACGCCCTCCCGCTCCATATAAGACAAGCCCCCTCACTGTCCATTTTTAAAATGCATCTTAAAACACATTTTTATTCCTCAGCTTTCAACCCAGCATGAGACTCTGCTCTTGTTTTAGTGTTTTATTGTTTTTTGTTTTTATTGTTTTAACATTTTTATTGTTTTATTGTTTTTATTTTTATTCTTTGTTTCCTATGTTTTATGTTTCATGTTCTATTTCTTTTAATGTACAGCACTTTGTCCCAGCTATGGCTGCTTAAAGCGCTTTATAAATAAAGTTGAGTTGAGTTGGTTTTATTTGTGGTTTGAGCAAGGCAATGAAAAATGGAAAAGAAAACACATGGAAAACATGGAGAGTTTGTTCATGTTTGATATCCATATTGTGAACAAAGGCCTACCACTAGCCGTTTTTATACTGGGCAGCAAGCCGCCAATTTGGCTGTCTTTTTTGCAGCTAGGTCCGCGAATTTAGACAGAGGGCGGTAAATTGGGAGTCTGTTTTGGTTGGCAATTTGCCGCCTCGGAGGGTACACTTATTTTCGCCTCAACTGCTATCTAAATCCGACGCGTCAATGTGCCTGCAATTGCTTGAGATGGGTGGAGGTGTTGATGACCTGCACTGTTGTGCTTACAAAAGCCGGGGAGTTTTAAAACCAGGAAACAGCTGATTACTGATTCCATGACTTCATCCGCGGACGTCAAGATGAGCAACTTGACAGCCGCTGAAATTCAGGAGATGCTAGCGTTTCCGCAGTCTTTGTAGCTGTCTTCATTGTCCGCTTGTTGTTGTAGCGGCAAGCTACAAACGGTCACTACTTTCAAATTAAAAGCCCGCCGCTAAGAACCCAGTTCTAAACTCCAATGGGGTGCAATGTAAAGTTCTTATTTTGAAGACATATTCGTTGTTACTGTTCACTGCCCAACTTCGTGCTTCACGTCACGCCACATGTTTACACCTACCCCGGTGGCGAGTTTTGAAAAAGATGGAATATTACGTCTCTCTTTTAGAAAGAAAAGGCGGCACCTTGGAGCAAATGTGCCGCCTTTTCTATCTAAAAAGGGCTACTGTCTCCTGCACAGCATTCACTCCATTTACCGTGAAATACCAAATAATAGCCGGGGCGTTTATTTGTTTCAATCACTTAACAGACCAGGTGTTTATTTGGGACCAGGCGGCAATTTGGGACAGGCATTTAATTCAATAGTTGTGCGTCTTCTGCAAGTGAAGTTGTTGCGGCGGAGGAAACGATTCAGCCAACCAGCACTCGTGGCAAACTCCTTATCTCTGCTGTCACTCACGGTGGCATACATTTGTTTCGCCATCGCCCTGATCATTTTGCGGGACACTCTCTCATGGCGTGCTGGTTTGCTGATAACCCATTACCACATGTTTATCTCAAGCTCCTTGCTAACCTTCTTTCTCCCTCCACCAGGCAGCCTGGCCCTTTTGCTGTCCTCCTTGGACAGACGCTGAAGCTCAGTTTTATTTTTTTGCCAATCTCTCACTCTTTTGGGGTCGACAGAGCGGCTGTCTAGCGGCTGCTTCTCCAGAGTTTGCCTCTGCATATTTTACGACAGAAATTTCAAGTCATACTTTTTATTTTTTTGCTGCACCAGAGCCATGGCGATCATCAATGTGATATTGACTGACAGAAAGCAAGCACAGTACGTGAAAAAGGCAAAGAAGAAAAACGTGCATTGTCAGTGGTCACATCTTCTTCCTTGATTTAAAAAAAACTAGTGCAGTGCCCGTAAGAAAAATGTATTCCTATAGAAAAGTGGGAGGTTAAGTAGCTTTTTCATGGATGGCCAAATGAGGCTGTGTTTGAAGGTGGGACGTCAGGGATATTTAGGTTTGTCGTGAAATCCAATATTCCAGGGTATAATTGGCCGTTTTTGACTATTTTTGATTTTGCCATTATATTTCACCTTAAAAACTATTTACTTGGTGTCATTATTTTCAGCACAACCTCACATGTGTGACTGTGCAGTTATTTTTTTATTTTCACATACTGTATTAACACAATAGACCTAAAATCACAAAAAAACATAAAGTCCGAGTAGAAAAAGTTAGATTTTTTTACTGCGAAACCCACAAATATGTTTAACAAACCATTTTTTATTACTTACAATGCAAATATAAATTGTTGTTTGCTAAATATGTGCATACATTTCAAAAATTTACGAAGTTATATGTAACTATTTACATTTAAATGCAGGCAATGCTCATTCAGCAGTCTCCTCATTGTTTTGACTCATTAAACAAAAAAAACGACTCCACTACACACTAAACACACTACACCAAACACTACATAACACACTAACTATACACTCCAAACACGCTAAATTTCCCAAATCTCTCAACTCTCAATAACGCTGTCTCTACACCGTCCGTCGTTGCCTGTCATTCATCCACCTCCGTCCCACCCACATCTTCCTGTTCCTCAACAACCAAACTTGCTGCTTGGACACTTTCGTGACAAAAGTCCGTTTTTACCGTTTCTTCCTGCACCAGATACAAAGCAAACATGACGTCAATGTTTGCGAAAAAGCGTGGCGGACATTATTTACCCTAAGTCCGGTTTTGGACGTGGTGCGCACGTAGGTACGGTGTGCAGTGATTGGCTCTGGTGCACACGTGACTGTGGTGGCTCCGGTGGATAATGCTCGTGGAATTTGTAAAGCATTCATGAAATAATTTATCAAAGGTATCATTGCAGTCCAAACAAATGCGAAGTCGCACACCCTTGAACCACGCAGCAGCCATGTTAAAAGTCTCAGGTCAGTCTGATCCTGATCCGCAGAGATATTTGAGGCACACATACACAGACAGACAGACAGAGATTCCTTGCTTTTATGGAGAGATAAATAAATTAGACTCTTCATTTATTTGGAACCAGCGGTTATTTATCAAAATATACACCTGCACCCGGCGTTTAAAAGTAACCCTGCAGTTAATTGAAACCCGGCTATTATTTGGTAATTTACGGTAACTGACTGTCCCTTACGATTAACATGCAACATAACAAGTAGCAGGGCTGGTGGGCCAATTAGACAGCACCCACCCCCTCCTGCCTACACTGATGAGAAATAAAAAGTCAAAATAAACTAAAATGGCACTAAGTACAGTGCATACTTTAACTAAGGCCCAACTGCCAACCCCCTTTAATTCAGTCAAGCCAAATCCAGTATCAAATAAAACATTTTTCACTCGGTTCTGCATCATATTGTACTCAGTTACAGATATCAGACCCATGCATAAAGATCCACACATTATTCCTCGAGAAACTAACACAAATTTGGAACAAGCCATATCTCACAATGTTAAAGAAAGTGGGATCAGTATGTTTATCAGGACCCACGCCAAGTTAATGAGTCAAAACCCATCTTCCATCCAAGTTTTTCATGGATATCTGTTCTGAAATTTCACTATACTTATAGAATAGCAAAACATACAATTCAGATGTCTTGTAACTTCAGATTTCCCCATGCATGTTACCATTTGTGACTGGTGCCA
Organism: Sparus aurata; assembly: GCF_900880675.1. Classification (NCBI taxonomy): domain Eukaryota; kingdom Metazoa; phylum Chordata; class Actinopteri; order Spariformes; family Sparidae; genus Sparus; species Sparus aurata. The sequence continues at coordinate 31,659,032 of NC_044189.1, read as the reverse complement.
TCCCACTCGTTACAATGAGCAGCTGTGCTGCAGCCTGTGCTGTCTGGCAGTCAGATGGGGGAAGGAGATGATGTGGGGGAGGGTGGACTTCTCATCATCCACCTGTCCACACAAACAGACAGACAGACTTATAGGGCCAATAACCTGCAGCAATATACCGTCAGTCCCTCAGCAGCTTAACCACTAACAGCCAGGATGTATTTCTTGTCAACCCACATGAAGACATCAGTTTACAGAGACACCCATCACAGTGACAAACACAATCCCAGACAGTGAGGCCGGTCTCACGCAGATACAGGCGTCAGAGTCTGTTCTCAACTCAAATCTACAGCTCCTACAGTGTGTCAATTGTTAGTCCAGCAGCTATTCACTAGCAACATGAGCAGCATTTACAACCGACATCCTTCACGAAGGCTTCACCTCTCCGTAAACTCTCCACATAAATCGGCAAATGCAGCTGAGTGACTTACATATATCCATGCCCTGTTTCTGGGGTCTTGTGTAGTTACAGGAGCAAAAACCATTGGACCTTCTGTTGCTGGAGCTTCCCGGAATGATCTCTTTCGCATGAGTCAAGGAGCCCCAACCGGCTGACGAGGGGCGGAGAGGAGCACGCGATCCAGCAGCCTGTCAGCGCCCACCCCGAGCACACAGCCTACATCACGAACCTGGAGCCCCGTTTGGAACATGGACCCTTATCATCTTAGCATCCTGTCCTACAACCCGACCCGATTTTAACCAGCTTTGCATCAGACTTCTGAGTGATCTGCAGGATCTCTGACTCTGTTTTAGGGCCCGCCTCTTCTCCATCCTGCCCGGGTTGGGGGTGGGGAGCAGTGGCAGACGGTGGTCAGAGGGGGGAGGGCCCAGATCTTGGCCCAGACACAGACGGTGATCATCCAGACACAGTGATCACCCAGACACAGTTATCATCCAGACGCAGTTATCATCCAGACATAGACAGTGATCACCCAGACAGGGGCTGGAAAAGCTTACCTTTTCTGTCAATTCATTCGAACATATCCCCTATTCGCAAGGCTAATATGTCATTGCCAAAGCAATTTTCAGAAGACTCATGCATTGTGTGTGTGTGTGTGTCTGTGAGCAATAACCATGTGCAATAATAACAGAATCATAACAGATACTGTGTACTTGTGTACAGTTTTACGTGTGTGTATATATGTGTATGTACATATATATTTCTATTCTTGCAGTGTTATTTTATATTTATTTACTTATATGTATATTTACATGTATATTTCAAATGTATGTATGTATGAATGTATATTTCTTGCATATATACACTGTAAAAACGGTTGCCTAGATCTAACTCAATAAAAATAAGGCAACATTTCCCAACCAATTTTTGTAAGTTTAGTCAACTAATTGGTTTTTTGAGTGAGGAGAACTTAATAATATGCATTTTGATGTATGCAAAAAGATTAAGTTGCATTTACAGAAAAAGCCAAGAAATTTAGTAAAATCAATGTAAAAAAAGGTCAGCATACTAAACACACAAGACTTAATTAAAATAAGTAACATTTAAATTAAAAAATATTTTTTACTCTATTTTATTAATATTGACCAATTCACTCTTTCTTTCTTTTGAAAATGGAAACGGCTTAAAATAATTAGTTAGCATAATAATAACAAAATCAAGACATATCAAATTCCAACCTTTATTACATTATTACCATATCAAAACAGTGGCAATCAGCTGGACAGTATGAACAGTCAACATCTATATTTAGTGCATAGAATGCATGACCTCAACTTTTTAAAGTGCTGTGTAGAACACCTTCACAGTACAGTTCTTTTTTTAACCGTATACTTAATATTAAAACATTTTCACAAGCCATATCCAAACCGTGTCAATAAGCTGGAGAGTATTAACAGTCAAGAACATCAGTATTCAGTGCATAAAAGAATGCATGACTTCAGCATTTCAAGTTTTACTTAGAACATTCACAGTACAGTTTCCTACTAAAACAATTTAACATCAAGATTATCTGTACTTCTATAACAATTCACAAGCAGAACACCTTCACAGTAGTGTCTTAGTGGGAATATTTTGAAACATTTTAACTTAAACAACTCACAGATCCCTCCTTCTGACCAGCTGGAGCTTCACAGTGGGGCAATTTAGTGTGTATAAAACATTTAAAAAAAAAGACCTGCAGATTATATATATATTTTTTACTGTGTACATATTATTAATAAAACATTTGCACGCCTTCACAGCAGTTTTTTTTGTTTGTTTACCATGTACATAATATAAAAACATCTTCACAAGCCATATCCAAACAGTGGGAATGAGCTGCCCCATATAAACAGTCAAGAACATCTGTATTTAGTGCATACAAGAATGCATGACCTCAGATTATTATGTGCTGCTTAGTAGAACATTCAGTTTTTTAGTACAGTTTTTTACTGTGTACATCATATTAAAGCATCTTAACTTAAACAACTCAGATCCCACCTTTTGACCAGTTACAGCTTCACAGTGGGGCAATTTAGTGTGTATAAAACAAAAAACGTAACAATTTACACACCAGAAACGATGACCTGCAGCTTTGTATAAAACCTGAACAGGATAAACCATTACAACATTCTGAAGAATTCCACTCAATGTACAATGTATAATGATCTTGAACAGACACAAGAAAATAGCTGTTAATAAGTGCAAGCTGACAGTCATGGCTGACTGCCTAGGCTAGAAGCTTGTTTCTGAGAGTCATGAATTTGGGGGTTGGTTTTGGGCGCAGTGTGTCGAGTCCCACAAAAAGTCTTTGAAACACCTCACATGTTTTGGAAAGTTTGGATGGATACTCAAGATTAAGTGCATATGTCAACCCCAGGAGTAGGCAGCATGCTTTGGCCAGGTTTCCAAGATGAGTAAGGACTGGTATTCCCTCAATGATGATTCCTACTGCATCTGGCTCACGACAGATGTAGATGCTCATATTCTTCATTTTCAGGTCCTTATGAACAGTGGTCTCTGCAGTTCCCTTTGAGATACAAAAACAGTAATAAAAAAAAAAAACTATCTCATTTTATATTTAATATAGATTGCTTTTGTGAAGACCATTTTGAAAACTTTTGAATTCCAATTTGAGATCTTGTACATTAAACTTGATACAATAGATGCATTTCCAGCCACATGCTTTTTATTGGCATTTTCAATTTGCATATAAAAACCTGAATAGAACCACTAGAAATTAAAACAAAAACAAACAGTAACACTAAAATGTTTTAATGCTTGTTTAAGGGTATGTTCTGTTTGCAATGTTTGTTTGTTTTTGTAGTGCAAACAAAAACACAAGACAGAAAGGCATCACTCTGTGGTGCTGTGCTAACCGGCTATCCTAGGGCTCCTGCCAACTAGCTGCTAAACTAACTGAATCAGCAGTTGTCAGGACCTGACAACTGCTGGTTCAGTCAGTTCACATAAAAGTCAACCCAATTTAAGCTTGTACATCAGACTGATCCAAACCTGCTTTTAAACAATACTTACACAGTAGTCAGAGGTTAGCTCCTGTCCACTCTCTCCCATGTACTCTATGAGGCATCTCAGAGTCACATCTCTCTTCTTCACTGCAGAGGCACTTGGGTCCTAGAGTTGATAGAAGAATAATAAATAAATGAATTTTGTTGGGAATTTTACTTCAAATCTGTGATACCATTATTCCTTTAGAGCATGATTACAGTCAGGTTTAACCTTTTAAACCACTTTTAACCCACCTGTATCAGTTCCATCAACAAGTTCTTGATGCACTGACCAGTCACTCCTCCTTTTGCACTGAAGCGCTCCAGGAGCTTTGGAGTGTACCTGTCCAGCTGGGACATAAATGTTGATTCTAGTGGAATAGCAGTGCACCTTCAGAACTCTTCATTAATCTGTAAGACAGCAAATGTTGACTGTTACTTAAGATATTAAGGGCTTTAGTATACGTTTTCAGGCAAAAAGTGAGTCTAGTATGTCATGTCCAAGTCACACCGGAAACTTGGTCAGGAAAAATAGAATGATAAATCATTTACCTGGAATGGTTCGAAGAGGGCTGGCCATCTTTCCTTAAATTCTGCCACTCCAGGAGACTTAGCAACCACTTCCTGTCTTCTCCAACTGTATGTTCTGGCCATCATATCATTTATGCTCCTGGCACAGTCCTTTCTCTGACAGGCTGCAATTAGGTCAAGTCTCAGATTCTCAAGCGTGTCATCGGTTTCATCATGTGGGTGTGAGGGCAGGTAATTCACTTCTGCCCTCTTTGGTTTCCTGACATTTTTAGTAGCTCTTAGCTCACCCTCTGACTTGTGACTCAGTGAGTTTACCAGGAGTTCAGGGCTTCCCAGTTCTTTCTATTTTGTCCGATAGTTTCCACATTTGTATTTTAGGCTTTGCTGCCATCCGTAAGTTCCATTAAAAGATCCAGGCTCCTTCAAGCATGGATGCTTCTCTACTAGTGCCTGTGCCACCACAGATCTCTGGGCATCATTTGGGTAAGCTGTGTAGGAAAACATGGCCTCAGCCAGGCGCTCTAGGATGTCTGATTTGACACGTGGTGATGTCATTGGGGTGCCATTTCTTAAAAAAGTCTAATTTCCTTGTCTCAACGCAAGTTCAGTGTTGTGTGAGAAAGTTTGAATGGGAAAAACAGCAGGCCATGGGCTCTGCCTTTGAGAGGTGGAGGGACTCAGAATCACAGTATCTAGTGAGTCCCCAGAGAGACTCGCAGATTCACATAAAGAGCTGACATCAGAAGTATCAGGGGTGCTTTCCTGGGGAACAAGTGTCAGCGTTAAGTGTAGGGGTACATACACAACTTTAAGTGTGTCTTTATCTTTCAGTTCATTTGTAGAGGTCAGGGTGAAGAAGTCATCAAATTCTTCATCTTTGTATTGAAGACTTATATCTGTGGTGATGGAAAAACTTTCTTTGACAGCTGTAACCAACTCGTCCACAGTTGAAGGTATTCCAGTGCTGAGAGTTAGTTTCTTGACTTCATGATCAATCAGGACCCGGAATCTGACAGTTTGCTCCATTTCTAGGAAGACAGAAGATGGAGAGGTATAATACAATGATACTCAACACTGGAGACAGATGTGGCGCTTTAATGTCACCATTTGCTTTCCTGCAACAATTTAGGCTGACAGAGGACAAACATCACTTAGGCTTTGTTGCTCAACAAGAGTTATCTGGTTCGTCTTCTCCAGATAATATCCACGATAGTGTTCATCGTACCAGGCTTTCTGTGTTCTCACGATAAAATGCCCCCTTCCCCAACAAGTGCAATCTGAACAATCTCTGCAAAATCAGGAAGACCTGCAGTAGAACCATAGGCCACAATCATGCCTTTTGAGTACCCCGTTCCCTGATAGGTGACTGTGTCAGCCAGCTGAACTTGAGACTGAGAAGGAGATAGATGCCTAATTGACTCCTGAATCTCTACATGCAAGAAATCCACTGGAACTGCTGTTACTCTTACAACACTGAGAGCAGGCAAAACTGTTGTGGAATGCAGGTCGTGGCTTATCATAAGCTGGTGCTTCGTAGCCAGGGACATGAGTATGTTCTTAAAGTTGCCAGTATGCCTTACAATCCTTTTGAACTGGCTATGTTTTACTTCAAACCGCATTGTCCAAAAAGCAATCATGGGTCCAAATGCCTTTATCAATTCAGGGTAGTGTTCTAAGAAGTGGTGCTTTGGGATCAAGTCTTCATTAGGGAATACTTCTTGGAATCTGTGTTGGTGTTCAGCAATTTTTGAGTCAAGATATGCGATGCTTTCCTCATTATGGACTGGAAAAAACAACAAGCTCAATAATGTCTTTTAAAGACATGAGCAGAAGCCAGGCTGGATCATACAAAGGTATTCTGTGTCCAATAATGAATGGCAACAGTCGTATGAGGGCCCAATTTTCATGTGCGTGTCCTCCAATCCTTTTTCGTGAGGAGAAGGTTGCAGGCACTGGCTGAGGACAATTAGTCATGTCAGCCCATTTATATGGAAACTGTGAGATAGCACTGTTAAGTTCACTAAATGTGAAATATTTTTTAGAAATGAAAACACTGAAGCACAGACCCAGTTCCAAGGGAACAATCCCTTCAAAAATGTTGTGTAATATGTCAGGTGGGTAGCCAGTGACACAGTGGAAGTAGCTCAGATTTTCAGTCAATTTTATCAATTTTTTTCTTTGACAGTCAATACATGAGCGGCATGTGCTTCTTGGGTGCAAGCAGAAAATACACCAGACCTCACCTCCTTTATTCGAAATTCTGATCGTTGTCCAAGACAAAATCGGCAAATGAATGGTCCAGAAAAATGTTCCACTAGACCACAAATTGAGTGTGCCCCAAGATTGTCGGCACACTTCCTTTGACATTTTGTCCAACAGAGGAAATGTAGATGCCATCACGCTCCAAGACAGCAATGTCTTTTAACAAAGGGGCAAGCACTTCATCATAGCCAAATCTTTTGATGTCAACTGCTTTACATAAAAGAGCCAAATATAGAGAGCTGAGAGTGGACCGAGGTGAGCGTGGAAGGTTGCCAAACACCCAGTATACGGCTGTAATCTTGTGCTTCTTTCTTGATGTTCCGAGCGGATTGCAAATTTCGAAATCATCAACGTACAATACAAGTGTAATTCTTAGTTCTTCAGAATAAAAAGAATTCTCTTTATAGATTGTACCATCTCGATATGATTCATATTTAGTAGATGACCTGTTCTGTTCTTTACTTTTTCACTAAGATTTTCTTTACCCAAAATCTGAATCAAGGATTGAAGAATTGGGATATATTGGAAGCTTCTCTTCTCATTTAGTTCAAGAACATACTCAACAGGCTCAACAACTTCAAATTTTTCTTTATAATACTGTCGTCTCATGAATGATGAGGACAGAGGACCAACACTACTGAGTGCTGCGCTTAGGGGATTGGATTTGCACAATTCTTCCACCAAAGATGTAACAAAAGTGTCATCAGTGGTTTGGTTATTTTTCTCAAAGTGTGAAACAATAACACTTTTAACTAAAGAAATGGGGGCAGAACTTGCTATGAAGTGAAGATCATCAACCAATTCATCAATGCACCGAACTGAAACATTATGAACACTCTAATTTCAACAAGAGGGACGCTATATACTCTACGACATTGCTTCCATCTTCCTCTTCGTAGTGTGCATTAGTGCTACTACCTTCATAATTAGCACCACTGTGGTCACCACCCTCTTCAGAGGCTTCAAAATCAAGTACTTCCTCTGGTAACTCGGAGATAACCCCTGGTTTGAAATTTTGTGACGTATGTGGAGTATGCTTACAGTGTTTGTGCGTTGCAGTCCCATACATATTAGTTTGGTGATCGCAACCTTCAAAGACACATTTCACAGTGTCATTATTCTGGAGATGATGACCTAAGGGGTGCAAACTCATCAGGGGTAAAACAGGTGACAAGATACCGACCCCCTAGGGGGGTCCGGGGGCATGCTCCCCTGGGAAATTAAAAAAGAAAAACAATTTTAAAGGTGAATTTACAATCAATTTTAGCATGAGACTAGGGTCCAGATTTACTCAGGTTTGCACAGCTTTTGCTCGTGTTAAACCTGCACAATCTGTCTCCCTGTGTTTGGTTTTGAAACATGTGAAGAGGGTCTTCAAGGACAAACAGAGGGGCAGATTGCTCAGCCTATGCAGGTTTAGCATGAGCAAAAGCGGTGCAAACCTAAGTGAATCTGTCCCTAGATGTCCATCAGATGAACCTTGCAAAAAAGTGGTTTTGGAAATCAATTGTTGAGGCATCCCAATGGTACCAGCTCAGGCTCAGTCTTACTCAAGCAGGAAAAGTGGTCTAGGATCTTTTAAAAAAAATTTTATTGAGCAATTGAAAATAAACTCTCAAAGAGGATAATAATAACAATAACAATGAGATAGATGAAGATATAAAGTGCATGCAACAAAAACATAACTATTTTTTTCATATAACAAACTTTTTTTTTTTTTCATGCAACACAAAACAATACAAAATAAAACAAAACAAAAGCACAACCAAATTGATAGGATCTCAGCACCTGAGAGTTGGAGAACAAACAAAACAGAAATGAGCAGCCATTAGCCAGTTCCATATGTCAATGTGCATAAATGTTTATTACAGCAATGTAAGGTGTGAATCATGAATAGAGTAAAGGGCTCAAATATTGGACTTACTTGTGCTTTTCTCTTCTCTTCTGGACCAGTAATTCCAGAGTTCTTTTGCGCTTCTGGGCAGCCAGGTGCCGGACTTTTGCTTGCCTTTCTTTCTCTACCGAAGTCCTCCTGCTCTGGGCTGCACTGACTGTAGGCTGGCACTGGTTTATCAAACTTTTTGAAGAAGTGAGACAATGGAAACACATGGCTTTTGCTTTTCAAGTCCACCTTAGCCTCCAACTTCTGCCAGGCCCAGCTCCATTTACATCGGACTCCTGCCTCAAGTTGAGCCACGCCTTCCAACAACTCAGTCATTCTGAAAACAAAGTGAGAGTGGCGAGCTTACAATAGTTATAGCTTGCTGACAGCTAGCTAATTAGGCTACCTGAACTGGTGAAATATGACGGAGGCTCAATGCCGTGCCTTCAAACCAAATAAAATTTAATACAGACTGATTGGTTCAATGTAAAACATTTATTTATTGATGTAAATGTGTTTTCTGTACGTAGGCTATGCTCCGAGGCAGCGCTGCTCTTTCTGTCCAATAACACACATGAAGCTTAAAAATGCCATAGGCTACATAAAACATATTAAGCGGCAATATGTATTTAAAAGATGTTCAAGCAAACGCACATAGTTTCAAACAACGTTCAAAACACACACGGCCAACAACACAACTAGGCATAAAGTCCGCTAGCTGATAAAAGGTTTAATATTTTTTCATGTGAGAAAGTCACTGTTAAATCCCCAGTCTGTGGTCAGTTTATCCAGATATCACCTGTTAGGAAATTTGCTCCGACGTTTGTTTTAGGAGAAATAGAGAGGGAGCAGCAACCAGGGGCTAGTAGGCTACATCCATGCTACCGGCAAGTCTCAGAGGCAGTAGCCGGTCTACTGAACCGATAGCCCGGGGCGACTCCGTCGTCTTCCCGCTGGCGATAACGAGCCAAGTAACTTTATCCGCAAGTTTTTAGAGGTTTACCGCTGGCTGGTTAAACTCTTTATAGCAGATTAATGTTGGTCTCATTGATTAAATCTAACAACTGTGGCAGTCGCGTTAGTTAGTTTGTATGAAAAGTGAAGCTTCATGGTGTGTATTGCTGGACAGAAGAGCAGCGCTGCCACCACAGCTGCCAACTGAATTTCCCTCAGGATAAAGTATAGTAAATAAAGTATTTATCCATCTACATTTACATAAACAAATAGAACATTTTACAATGAGCACTTCTTACCTTTACGTGGAGTCTCTTCCAGGAGATGTAGGTGAGGAAAAACGAGCGCCTCAAAGCCGTTGTCTCATCCACTTGTTTTCATCCAGATAAGGTGCACGCGCCTTAAAGAGACAGGTGCATTGCCTCGACTCGCCTCGCCGCACCCCCACCTCAAAACATTTTTTATTGCGGATTTACACAAATCACACAAATGACCCATTTGGGATCCAAAATGGTAAATTTCACCAAAAGGTGACAAGTTTGCACCCGTGTGACCTATGTAGGGCCCTATAAAATCTGTTTTATTTTTTCCCAATTTCCGTTTGAATTTTTCCCAAATTCCGTTTGAATTTTTGGGAATTACGTTTTTTCCATTTAAATTTTGGGAATCCATTTTTTTTTAACCTTTTACTCTTATTTTACTACTGAAACATTGTTTCTTTAATGTAAATGACAAGATGTAGACAAATTAAATAGAAATTACCTTAAATTTACATTTCCTCAATACTGTACCATAGAGTACACTAAAGTGCATCAAAAACATTTGATTTCATCATGTCTTCATACAGTAGTATAATTTGGGTTTAATTGAACTAGTGCAGTGCCCGTAAGAAAAGTGTATTCCTATAAAAAAGTGGGAGGTTAAGTAGCTTTTTCATGGATGGCCAAATGAGGCTGTGTTTGAAGGTGGGACGTCAAGGGATATTTAGGTTTGTTGTGAAATCCGATATTCCAGGGTATAATTGGCCGTTTTTGATTCATTCATTCATTTTCTTATTTTGACATACTGTATTAACACAATAGACCTAAAATCACAAAAAAAAAAAACATAAAATCCGAGTAGAAAAAGTTAGATTTTTTTACTGTGAAAACCACAAATATGTTTAACAAACAATGCAAATATAAATTGTTGTTTGCTAAATTTGTGCATACATTTAAAAAACTTTACAAAGTTATATGTAACTATTTACATTTAAATGCAGGCAATGCTCAGGTCTGCCTGAGCTCCTTCCAGCTGAATTAAGAGCTGCACTGCCTGCTCCACATTCAGCATCTCCTCATTGTGTCGACTCATTAAACAAAAAACCGACTCCACTACACACTAAACACACTACACCAAACACTACATAACACACTAACTATACACTCCAAACACGCTAAATGTCACAAATCTCTCAACTCTCAATATCGCTGTCTATACACCGACCGTCGTTCGGCCTGTCAATCATCCGCCTAGGTCCCTCCCACAACTTCCTGTTCCTCAACAACCAAACTTGCTGCTTGGACACTTTCGTGACAAAAGCCTGTTTTTACCGTTTCTTCCTGCACCAGACACAAAGCAAACGTGACGGCAATGTTCGCGAAAAAGCGTGGCGGACATTATTTACCCTAAGTCCGGTTTTGGACGTGCCGATGCTTCCGGTCCGTCGCCTCGGGATGTGGGCCGTGTAGCTAGCCGCTAGCTAGCGGCTAGCTACACACGAACATCCACAGATTCCAATTCCACTTTGTTGTCCGCGCGTCTCCAGATCTCCTCAGACCCGAACAGACTCGGTCCGGACTCGTTTAATCTCATTAATCCACAACAGTCAGTTTAGATGCACAGAACAGAACGGGACCGAACCGACGGCAAAATCCCGGTCCAGCTCGCACCGCTGCAGGTATAAATCCGATTGTTTCTTCAGGTATGTCGTGGGCTTGAGCTCTGCAGTGATTGGCTCTGGTGCGCACGTGACTGTGGTGGCTCCGGTGGACAATGCTTGGCGGAATTTGTAAAGCATTTATGAAATAATTTATTCATGGTATCATTGCAGTCCAAGCAAATGCTTAGATGCACACCACTGAACCACGCAGCAGCCATGTTGAAAGTCTCAGGTCAGTGTGATCCTGATCCACAGAGATATTTGACTAACAGACACATACACACACAGACAGACAGAGATTCCGTGCTTTTATAGAAAGATAAAAACCTGGTCAGCTCTCAGGCAGATCCAGTAAATGTTTGCATACCAAAATTGTTCAGAAAATTTAAGTTGTAAATATTAAAAAAATTAGCAAAGATGACCAACAAAATGAGAAATTATACTGTGAATTATACAGTGAAAACAGCAACCCTGTCCTCTGACCTCCCAGCCCAGGCAGAGTCAGCTAAGAGGGCTGTGGCAAACGGGGCTAGCTAGCTAACAGCAGCTACTGATAGCAGCAGTTAACAGTCACTCTGGTGATATGCGGATAATATGAATCGGACAGGTGGCTAACTCTCTCGCATTACACCTTTAATTATGATTTCTCAGGTCTGCTTCTTTGCAAAACAACAGTTCACCTGACACATACAAGTCGTTTGGGAACTGCTCGGCTCTGTACTGAGGGGTTAATGTCGAGTCTCTCAGTTTTTTCGCCGACGAAGACGGAGCCGTGGGCAGCCGCTTTGCCATGCTTACATTGTTTTGACGGGGGTGGGGACTTGTTGTGCCACCCAGATTTGCTTCTCCCCATGCAGTTTTCCGCAGACATACGTTCCTCTTCCACACGAAAACAGCATTTCAGTGAAATTATGTCAAATTCCGCGATTTTCCACGTTTAACAATAGATTCCGTTTTTATCGGCCAATTCAACGATTCCGTCCGCGATTCCATGATCGTGGAAATCATAGGGCCCTACCTATGTGTTCAAAAAAATCCTTTTCATTAGGAAATCCAGGTTTTTTACACAGAGGGCAGGTGAATGAAGGGCTTACTTGAGGTGAGTTGAGGAATTTGACTTCTGGATGGTATCTTGACAGATGAGAGCGGAGGGAACTCCAGCATTTAAAAGAGCATGGGCAACTTATATGAATGCAAGGCAAGGCAAGGCATGGCTGTGTCCAAAGGTCCCATGGTGCAGTCTGTAATGCTTTAAAATGTCATTCTTGGTTGGTACAACAGTGCTGCACAATTTACAGGGCCATCCCATCTGTCATTGGAGAGATAGAAAAAAAAGACAAGTTATGGTTCATCTCTAACTTCTTGGATATAAGCCTGATGAGAGTCCTTAAGATCAGTTTTTTACACCCTAATATACTCTTTTGTGAAGACTATCCTGCTGAACAAGACATAAAAGAATGATTTATGTGACACACAGAGCTTGTTTTCTAAGGCAATATCCAAAACATCATGTAAAAACCCAAATGACTTCCTGTCAAAAGGAGCCAGGGTAATGCCAACTTCTGGGTTGGCCTACAAAAATATCATACAGCAACCTCAGTGCTTCCCATTAGGCCTGCCACAGTCTCTGACAGAAAAAAATAAATAAATAAACAGCGTTTCACCATCTCTCATCTCTGCCAGTCAGCCCCTCCACCTGCCGACTCTCTCGCGTTGCACCGCACGTACACACACACATGCACACCTACATACAAACACACTGGCGCATGGACAGGACCCCTAATAAACAGTAAATGCGCTATATCGCGCTAATTGTACAGTTGCAGTTCTATTTTTAATGGAGCCGTTGCTAAATCGCGTGAAGCTCAACAGAGCAGATCGCACCAGACAGGAAACCCGACACAGAATCAACGTAATACACTTCCGCCCCCTTAAAACATAAAACACAATACGGAGTTCATATAGATAATCACAACTTCACATCAACATTACGTCAGGGTCTCGGAGATTCGGCACCATGGGCGATGAGATATTAATTGTGGAAGTTGAAAAACACAATTATTTATGACACTAGAGATCCTTTTCATAAGGACTGTGTTGTAACTCCCTGTATTACAGTAGACTGATATGCTGTACTGCTTTATTCTGAAAGGGTTACATGACATGACGTCACCACGCTCCTAGTGAGCGCCAGTTGTTCTGTGTTAGAGTCCTAAAGAGAGAGAGTGGCGACAACGGAAGTTCAAAACGCTGGCGGATCACGTGGTCCATGTAGCCTCCAAAAGTTCCCGGAAGTGCTTGGTGGGCAATTGAAAACACTAGGTAAACCACGACGATCGGTAAATAATGGTCAATAAATGCTTTGCTTTGCAACTTTTATATGCTTGTGTTAATTGATTCGAACTCCATTATGTTTACTTAACCTGTAAAGCAATACATTCGTAATATTTTCTGCTTTTTATTTACTTTATGACTTGAGTGAGGCAGACTAACAGTCTAACAGACAAGTCTGGACTCCCAGCAGCATTATGATAATAACTGTTCTAATCGGAAATCCATGGCAAATGAATTGCATTTTTATTTGAATTCATTGCAAATAAATGAAATTCTACCACTATTTATTAACTATTCTTATCAATTATATGCATATATATGCACTTGTGTTAATTGCTTAGAACTCTGTTAACTTTACTAAACCTGTACAGTCCTTGATAGCAATAAAATCATAATATTTTCTTTTTTTTAAACTTTCAGACTTGAGTGAGGCAGACTAACAGGTGACTAACAATGATTTGCCAGTTGCCTGCAGAAGAAGTCTGGACTCACAACAGCATTGTGATGATGATAACATGATGATATCAGAAGATAACTGTGTTCTAATAGGAAATCCATGGCAAATACATTTTGATTTGAATTCATTGCAAATAAATGGAATTCTATCACTATTTGTTAACTATTCTTACTTATCCAAACTTACTCTACTCATTGATGCATAAAAATCACACAGTCTTGTTTTTCCCAATGCACTTACCACAATGAATTCCTTAAAAACAGTATCTAAAGAAGTCAAACAGATCAGCACGTCAAGCTGTGTGTGTCCTTTCTGGTATGTTGTCCTTCAAATACAGTCTTCACCATGGTATACTGTGCTGCATGGGGATGCTCGAAGAAATGAATGTAGCATGGGTGGCTGAAGTCAGAAGTAGCAATTTAATCACCTTCAAAGATTTAAACAACAAAAAAATGTGTGGGCTAATCATATTCAAACAATGCATTTGCACTTCCGCATACTTTCAAATACCACACCACTGGGAAGTTTAGGATTTTTTTAAATTAAAAACAGAGAACACAGAACAGGAAAAACAATGCAAAAACCAAGGGAACCGAAGGACAAAGACTGGTTCCTCCCTCATGGAGCTTCCAAACGCAGAGGGTGTGTTGGAGGAGGAAGCTCTGGCACTCTCCAGCAGGTTTCCATTATGCTGTGGAGTAACAGAAAAGATCATCAGGAGATTTATTAGGTTGAAGTTGTGGATTGAAGCAAAAAAAAAAAAAGACAGGAAAAAACAGCACTTAAAAGATCACCATCTTGGAAGCAAGAGCCAAACCAAGAAGGTGAAAAAGAACAGTGGCCTAGGTTTAACATCAGGCAACCCCAGAAGAGCTGAAAGTGTTTCAGGGTAAAGCCAGCATCACTGCCCCTCCACCTACCTGTATCCAGCAAACATCACGATTCCACAAACTACCAGAACCAGGCTATAAGGTGTCTGCTGTACTGGATGCATTATATTCATCAGTGATATTTTGACCTCTCCATTGAAATACTTGAAGGCAAAATATAAATGGAGTTATCATAACTAAGGTTCAGGAACAGGACCACGCCAATCCACTCGCTGACCTGCCACCCAGGTCCAGCCACCTCGTCAACCTAACCACCTGCGCCTCACCAATCCAATCACCCGCGCCCAATCAACCCAACCACCTCCACGCTCGATCTCATCACCATCCCAGCCTACATAAGGTAAGCCAAACCATCTCTCTCCCGTTCGTCGCACGTTCTGACACCGTTCAAACCAGACAAACAACCAAAAAACTTCGAAAGAGAAAACGAAAACAACTAAACTTAAAGGTACTTCTTACCACAATGGAGCAAGAGCTTTTTCTCAGCCCGTCGGACGACGAGCTCTTTACTGACGGATCCGCCATCCCCGAGACTCCCCAGTCCGCGGCCGTCTCCACTCAGGTAAGTCCAGCCGGGCAGCCGGCACGACTAGCCAGGCAGCCGGCATGCCCGCGCTCCGCTATACATCTCCCCCGGCAGCAAATCGTCCGCTACTCTATTTGCTGCCGATGGTTCGCCTCCGCTTGGCCCCCAGAACTCTCTTCACTATCCCCTTCCTCCGCCCTCTTCGAACTCTACCCGGTCATAATCGCAGCACTCCTTTGGGGGCAAGAATGGTCAAGAAAAGTCATCCTCATCCACTCAGACAACCTCACAGCCGTCGACATCATCAACAAAGGTCGCTCACAATCACTAGACATCATGCAATTCTGGCTTGGGGACTTGAAGGTTGCCGGTTCAAGTCCCACCCGTACCAAGAAAGAATGATGTGGACTGGCAGTTGGAGAGTGCTTGTTCACATCCTGGGCATTGTCGAGGTGCCCCTGAGCAAGGCACCGACCCCTAACACTGCTCATTGGGCGCCGTAGCATGTGTGGCTGCCCCTTCGCTCATCTCCTCTACACTGCATGTGTGTGTTTGTGTGTTCGCACCTGTGAGTAATGCTAGTGGAAAAAGGAATTTCCCAATTTGGGATTATAATAGTATATCAAAAAAAAAAAAAAAAAAAAAAAATTCATCCGACGCCTCACCCTAATTTCGGCCCACCATCACTTAATCATTCGCGCGGCTCACATTCCCGGCCATTTGAACTGCATTGCTGATTCCTTATCCCAGTTCTCTTTTCAGAAGTTCAAGTCCTTGGCGCCAGGCTCGGACCCCCACCCGACACCAGTCCCACCATTTTCAGCAACCATCTACCCGTAAACCCGCACCTCCTCCACCTCGTTGCCTCATCCCAGCACGCTATCTTGAACAGCCTGTCACCGAACACCCTGTCATCGTACCACAGGGGTTGGTGCCGCTTCAAGTCATTCCACGCCCTCCACCACCTTCCTTTTCCTTCCTTTGACCTCGTCACGGTAACCAGCTTCATCACCGACACCCACACGGTTCTCAAAATCAGAACATCCACCATCCACGTATACCTCAGCGGCATCAACCTCTTTGCCAAACTGCTTTCCGGGTCTCCGTCCCCCTCCATTTCTCATCCCCAGGTCACCATGCTGATCAAAGGCCTACGCAAAGCAGAACCCCAGCTCGCTCCCAAACGCTTATCCCTAACCGTAGACCTCCTTACCTGTTGCATCCTCACCCTCCACTCAGGATATTCATCGCCATTCATCGACTCAACCCTCGAGTCCATGTTCCTCCTGGCATTCTTCGGCTTCCTGAGATGCTCAGAATTCACCTCCGCCTCTGCTACCCACGACCCCTCTCAACACGCAACCCTCTCCGACATCTCCTTCCATTCCCACGACACCCTCCGATTCAACCTCAAACGAAGCAAGACCGACCAGCTCGGCATCTCTCATCCCATCTTCCTCTTCCGACTAAACTCTTACCTAAGCCCTTACGAACCAATCCTGGCTTACCTACACCAGAGAGGAGCGCGCCACTCTTCTCGGCTCGATCCACTCTTCATCACTGAAGACGTCAGAGTCGCCACACGCTTCTGGTTTCACCATCATCTCCGCAAGATAATCGCCAAATCAGGAATCTCCCCCGAACTCTACTCTGGCCACTCTTTCTGCATAGGAGCCGCCACCACCGCCTCGAGACAAGGAATCACCTAACACACCATCAAAGTCCTTGGTCGTTGGTCCTCCCAAGCCTACAACAACTACATCCACAGCCACCTCAGCGACATCCGTCAAGCCCACGTCAGCATCTCAGCAGCACCTTTTGGGGGAAGATGAAGCCACGCCCGTTAAGGACGCGCGCTCATCGAGACGTACCCCCACTCTGAGTCTCGATCGTCTCCCCCCCCCCTCGGCCACATGATGGCTCGGCAACCCCTTTTCATCCACCCACCCCTGCCCCCCCTTCCTCATCCAACCCCCCGACCCCTCTTCCTCATCCAACCCCCTCGACCCCCCCCCCCCTTTTCGTTCTGTCCTCTCCAAATCGTCTCAATACATAATAAACTATTCCAACCGTTAAACTTGGCGTGGTCTTGTTAGTGAAATGGAGTTATCATAACTAAGGTTCAGGAACAGGACCACGCCAATCCACTCGCTGACCTGCCACCCAGGTCCAGCCACCTCGTCAACCTAACCACCTGCGCCTCACCAATCCAATCACCCGCGCCAAATCAACCCAACCACCTCCATGCTCGATCTCATCACCATCCCAGCCTACATAAGGTAAGCCAAACCATCTCTCTCCCGTTCGTCGCACATTCTGATAACCCTCCCCCCCAGACCCTCTATCTCTCCACCAACCCTTCTCACAGGACCACTGGCAGCCCAGCCCTCGTCACCACCATTCCACGGCAAGGAGACACCAGAGCAGGGACCTGGGCCATCCAGCACACGGGTGGGGGGAAGATGAAGCCACGCCCGTTAAGGACGCGCGCTCATCGAGACGTACCCCCACTCTGAGTCTCGATCGTTTCCCCCCCCCTCGGCCACATGATGGCTCGGCAACCCCTTTTCATCCACCCACCCCTGCCCCCCCTTCCTCATCCAACCCCCCGACCCCTCTTCCTCATCCAACCCCCTCGACCCCCCCCTTTTCGTTTCGTCCTCTCCAAATCGTCTCAATACATAATAAACTATTCCAACCGTTAAACTTGGCGTGGTCTTGTTAGTGAAGCAACAATTGTTGAGCTAATGCAGGCCAGCCCAGCACCACCACCCACTCTGACCTTAACAAATAACATAAAGTAGAATGAACACCTTTCTGATAATGTCAACAAAAACTGAACATAAGTAGAATTTATGGCACAGCTGTTGTACTGCACGGCGTTGCACAGGTGTATCAAATAATATGACTCATAGCAATGGTTATGGTTAGTATTATTCCTTTGATAATATTGCAAGATGATACCCGTCTAGTATGATTTATTATGCCTGACCCACCTTACTATGTTTCCAGTCTCACTGTGGTCCACTCAGTACTCCTGGCCTGCAGCATCACTGACGCTCCACAACAAAGTGCTCCAAAGATGCGCAAGATGATATCACCTGTTAGGGACATTTGTTTAGTATGACTGCTTGAAAAGCATCACATTCATTATGTTTTCAGTCTCCCTATTGTCTACTCAGCACTCCTGGCCTGCAGCATGCAAAATAAAGTTGTGAAATGGCATCACTGCACCTATATTCGAATATCAAATATAAACTGTCAGCCCTAATATAGTAGGCTATTGGATAAGTGTATGGGCTGCAATATTTCACAAAATAGCTCTCTGAAGCTAGAAACATACTGACGATGGTATTGAGTCAGTGCAATGCGATGGTGAGAGACATTATGAGTTCAGTTCATAATTAATGTCCTTATATAAGCTTCACCCGTCATTGCGCAGCCTCAATGATATTAAATTGATGTTTAACTACAATCACACTCCCTACACATTAACCTCGCTGATAGTATAAATTGACAGCGTTGGATTAAGTTGTATTTGGAGAACCGAATTTACGATTTAGCCTTTTGCATGTGTAGCTATCGTTATCTATTGTGCTAGCTTAAACTTTTATCTGTTAATATTCTCTGAATCTTCTAATCTAGACGGGGACAATCCGACAACATACTTAATTACTCATGTCAATTTAATTCCGATGCACTACTGATATGAAAATGTCATTCTTTGAACATTTTACCTTGATCAAGTGTTGCTCCGATCGTGTGCTCCATAAGAATTACATTGGGCGGAAGTTAGCTTTCGCTAACTTCCGGGAACTTTTGCAGGGCTCCATGCTCCGCCATTGCTGTGAAAAAACTGAACCATTGCAGTAAATGGAGGTGGCGCCACTCTCTCTCTTTAGGACTCTATTCTGTGTTAGCCATGCTGTTGAGAAGGCGGCACATCGGTCCGCACTTCACCGTGAAAAAAATATGCCGAGAGGCTAAAGATAAAGTCGAGTATGTTCTACTTATCCTCCATGCGCAGTAGAAGACTACGCGCTGCAGTAAATAACCCCCTTAACAAAGACAATGGCAGAAAAGGACTGAAGATGATAAAAAACACACCACATTCAGCTCCACCAAACGATTATCCCTTGCCTGCCAGTACTTTCGTGTATGTGTGTGTGGCAGCATACACTGCCAAATACGACGTCGAAGCACCAATATTTTTTTGTACATGTCACTATATCTTTAAAATATTAAACTACCACGCAAAGAAAACGGTAATTATAAACTGCACAGGTATAAACAGTGTTTGGTTGGAGTTATTGAGCTATTGGAGGTAAGAGCACATTCGAAATGGCGGCTGGCAACAGGACAAGTAGCAAACAAAATATAACGTTAGGAAACAGAGCCATGCTTTTGCAAATTGCAAATTTACAAATTTAAATTCTGGCAAAATCTGATTTTTAAAAATATAAATTGTGACTTACATGAGTTTGGTAAAGCGTTTTCCTTAGGCTCCGCGAGAAAACTTGTCTTCACATCCTGGGACATTGGACAGTGTCACATAAAAAAGTGAGTTACGAAAATATTCCCACTTTTTACTTATAGATAACTCAAAAAACTAAAAAAGAAAAATAAATTGATTTATTGGAATAAACATACTTTTAAAAAATAAAGTAAAATGGGCAATACCACTGAAAGACTTATTGCAGTGTGTATATATATATATATATATATATATATATATATATATATATATATATATATATATATATATATATATATATATAAATATATATATAAAATATTGTATTTGTTTTTCCATCTTTATATGGGTGTCGGGCACTTTGGTGTCTCTTCTTTCTTGATCCTCTCTATGTGTGTAACAGTGCTGTGTGTGACATGGAGATTCAATTTCCTTGAGGGAACCTCCCAAAAGGATGAATAAAGTTGTCTAAGTCTAAGTATATTTATATATGTATATTTTTGTGTACATTTATATAGGTGTGTTTGTGTTTATATGTATGTGTGTTTGTGTGTATATAATTCATAGGCAAAATATTATGATTTAGAGTGCTTATTTGTCAGCAGAAACAATACAGGATAACCAAAAAAATGTGTATTTCCTGCAAACATACAGTGTGAATGCTGACAGCGTAAGTGATTAAAAAAAAACTGCTGAAAATGCAAAAAAAGTAAAATGAATGGCCAGAATATCACAAAATTATAATGCATTGCACGTCACTGCTGAAAAACCCTGAAGTCAAATTGCATTAGCTTTACAAGGCAGGAGATGAAAAAGTATTGGTAGAATAGCTGGAAGGTCAAGTGTAATAATGTGAAAAGCTGGAAGCTCAAATGAGGTTGAAAAACATTTAAAATTTAAAAGCATCAAAGGTAGAAAGAGGTGTAGTAGTAGTAGAAGAACGAGTAGTGACAAGTAGTTGTTGTATTATCAAAAATGAGCAAATTACAGTATTTAGAAAACTGCTGCTGTCTGCTGTCTTCCAGAAATTTAAGCTCAAAATTAACATTGTGGCTTATGGGGGGGTTGCTGGAGAGCTTGATTCCACTGGTGCATTTCCGCTGTATTCCGTCCCTGGTACAGTTTTGCTCCGTCATCCGTCATCCAGCCAAAAGTGTATCAGCTGAAAGCCATAAAAAACATAATTATAAAATAACTAGAAAAATTTGTATTTCCTGCGAAAATACAGTGTGAATGCTGACAGCTGAATTGATTTCCGAAATCTGCTGAAAGTGCTGCCGAAAATGCATGAAATTCTAAGAATGTTGAAAGAAAGGTGAAAAGCTGGAGATTAAGAGGGCAGGAAGATGTTAAAATGGTGAAAGAAGGCTAAAAAGGTCAAAAGTTGTAGCATGACAGAGCTTAAATAGGTGAAAAAGCAAAGAAAGGGATGAAAATATGTATGGCAAGAGGGCTGGAGGAGGTTAAAAACATGAAAAAATATGAAAAGCTGTGGAGTAAGAGGGCTGGAAGAGCTTAAAAAGGTGAAAACATATGAAAAGCTATAGAGTAAAAGGGCTGGAAGATGTTGAAATGGTGAAAACATACGAACAGTTGTAGAGTAAGAAGGGCTGGAAGAGGTTAAAATGGTGAAAAAAGGATGAGAAGATGTAGAGTAAGAGGGCCAAAAAAGCTTAAGAAGGTGTACAAGGATGAAGTAAGAGGGCCGAAAAAGCATGAAAAAGGTGAAGATGGATGAAAAGCTGTAGAGTAAGAGGGCTAGAAAAGGCTAAAAAGGATAACAAGCAGTAGAGTAAGAGGGCTGGAAGAGGTTAATATGGTGAAAAGGGGCTAAAAAGGATGACAAGCAGTAGAGTAAGAGGGCTGGAAGAGGTTAAAATGGTGAAAAGGGGCTAAAAAGGATAACAAGCAGTAGAGTAAGAGGGCTGGAAGAGGTTAAAAATGTGAAAACATATGAACAGCTGTAGAGTAAGAGGGCTGGAAGAGGTTAAAAGGTGAAACAATATGAAAAGTTGTAGAGTAAGAAGGGGTGGAAGAGGTTAAGAAGGTGAAAAAACATGAAAAGTTGTAGAGTAAGAAGGTCTGGAAGAGGTTAAAAAGGTGAAAACATGTGAAAAGCTGTAGAGAAAGAGGGCTGGAAGAGGGTAAAATGGTCAAAAAAGGCTAAAAAAGGATGATAAGCAGTAGAGTAAGAGGGCTGGAAGAGGTTAAAGAGTTGAAAAAGGGATGAAAAGGTAAAAAAGTTTAAGGGTGAAAGAGCTCAAATAGGTGAGATAAGGATGAAAAGGTAAAAAGATGTAGAGTAAGAGGGCTGGAACAGGTTAAAAAGGAGAACAAATATGAACAGTTGTAGATCAACTGTGCTGGAAGAGGTTAAAAAGGTGAAAAAAGGATGAAAATGTATAAAAGTCAAAGGGCTAAAGAGCTCAAATACGTGAAAAAAGGATGAAAAGTTAAAAAGATGTAGAGTAAGAGTGCTGGAAGAGCTTAAAATGGCTGCACATACGCTGGATCAGGAACAATCATGGAGCAGGCCAACAAGATTTTCTAGATTTCTATGTATATATTGCCTATGTCAAGTGAAAGATGTGGAATCCAGATCCAGCTGAAGAGAATTCTTTCTCCAGATTTTCCAGCTGCTCTACCCTGTAGCAATGATGTCACACACTGTGGCTCTTCAGATACACACGCGGAGAAATACAGAGACACAGATCAAAGTGTCCCCATAAGAAATGACTGGGAGAACCTCTCCCAAACTCCTGCGATTTCTGAAAAAACTGTAATGGTAATCGCCGAAATTTGTGTATGTTGAGTGAGAGAAGACATGGCTGAACGCTTTCATGTCTTTTCATTTCGGTCGAGTGAGAAATGAGGGCACAGCAGCGAGAGACAAATCATGTACCGTCTGCTCTCGGCCAGAAATCTGGGCTCAAAATTAACATTGCGGCTTATGGGCCAGGTTTTCTAGTTCGTGTCGCTCTCGGGCTTCTAAATCCAAAACCATAAGTCCCACATCTGAAATGAGACAACCAGCTGACACCTAACAAGATTTCCTACATTTCTATCCATATATTGTTTATGTCAAGTAAAAGATTTGGGACCAAAATCAAGCTGAAGAGAATTTTCTTTTTCTATCCTCCAAGCCGCTCTCCACTCTGGCGATGATGTCACCCACTCTAGCCGACGCCATACACACCCATTATAAAATCAGAAGAAGGGCTAAAAGTTCCTAAAACTAAAACTGCGATATTTTCAAAACCATACTAAAGTTTTAAAAACTGAATACATCGGCAATAGTTCAAGGTCTTGAGACCGTTTTAAAGTTTGAATGGTGTCTCTCACTCAACGTATGAGGGAGACGATGAGGCTGAAAGTCGATGAGTTTTGAAGAGGATTTGAAGCTTTTCCCATCTGCTGCAATGTTAATTATTTTTTTGAAAAAGCTGAATTGCTGAAAAAGTTGAAAAGTTGAAAAGCTGAAAAGTAGAAGGCTGAAAGAGCTTAAAAAGCTGAACATTTTAATAGTTGAATGGTTTAAATAGCTGACGGTATGCTGAAGTTATAGAAGGATGAAATTTGAAAAAATCCCCATAAGGATGAATGGGAAAAATTTTGCATTAAAAGCTTAATATTTCCAAAAGTATAATAGTAAGAAAAGCCAAAAGTAATAGCAGTCATGTCCTTAAAAAGCTGAACATTTTTTATATTTGAATGGTTTCAATCGGACAAAGTTTGAAGGAGTTGAAAAGGTCCAAAAAACGTACGGAAGAAGAATATTAACTAGAAACATTTGCATTTCCTACGAAAATACAGTGTGAATGCTGAAGACTGAAGCGAAATCTGCTGAACTTACTGCCAAAAATGCATAAAACCAATGGTCGGGATTTTGCAGAAAAAGCAGAATTTTCCAATAACTGGTGAGGCAGAAAGGCTTGAAAGCAATAGGTTTTATGGGCTAACAAAGTTGAACATTTTGATAGCTGAACAGTTTCTCTAGCTGAACATGAAGTTGTATGTTTGAAGGAGTTGAAAAGGCAGAAACATGAATATCTAAAAAGGCTAAAAAGCTGTAGAGTAACGGGGCTAAAAGAGCGAAAAAAGGTGAAAGAAGGCAAAAAAGGTGAAAAGTTAAAGGCTGACGGGGACCAAAAAAGTTTAAAAATGTGAAAAAGGATGAAAAGCTGTAGAGTAAGAGGAAGGGGAGAGGTTAAAAGGTAAAAACATATGAAAAGCTGTAAAGTAAGAGGGCTGGAAGAGTTTAAAAAGGTGAATAAAGGATGAAAAGCTGCAGAGTAAGAGGGCTGTAAGAGGTTTAAAAGGTGAAAAAATATGAACAGTTGTAGAGTAAGAGTGCTGGAAGAGGATAAAATGGTGATAACATATGAAAAGCTGTAGAGTAAGAGGGCTGGAAGAGGTTAAAAAGGTGAAAAAAGGATGAAAAGTTGAACAAGTTTGAGGGTGAAAGAGCTAAAATAGGTGAGAAAAGGATGAAAAGGTAAAAAGATGTAGAGTAAGAGGGTTGGAAGAGGTTAAAAGGTGACAAGAATATTAAAATCTGTAGATTAAGAGGGCTGGAAGAGGTTAAAAAGGTGAAGAGAATATGAAAATCTGTAGAGTAAGAGGGCTCGAAGAGGTTAAAAAGGTGAAAAAGGGATGAAAATGTAAAAAAGTCAAAGGGCGAAAGAGCTTAAAAAGGTGTAAAAGGAATGAAACGATGAAAAGCTGTTGGGTAAGAGGGCTGGAGGACGTTAAAAAGGTGAAAAAATATGAAAAGCTGTAGAGTAGGGGGCAGGAAGATGTTAAAATGATGAAAGAAGGCTAAAAAGGTGAAAAGTTAAAGGCTGACGAGGACCGAAAAAGGTGAAAAAGGATGAAAAGCTGTAGAGTTAGAGGGCTGGAAGAGGTTAAAAAGGTGAAAACATATGAAAAGCTGTATAGTCAGAGGGCTGGAAGAGGTTAAAAGGGTGAAAACATGAAAAGCTGTAGAGTAAGAGAGTTGGAAGAGGTTAAAAAGGTGAATAAAGGATGACAAGCAGTATGGTAAGAGGCCTGGAAGAGGTTAAAAGGTGAAAACATATGAAAGGCTGTGGAGTAAGAGGGCGGAATGAGCTTAAAAAGGTGAAAAAAAGACTGAAAAGGCCAAAAAGTTGTAGAGTAACAGGGCAGAAAGAGGTTAAAAAGGTAAAAAAAGGGCTGACAGGTGAGAAGGTAAATGCAGAAAGAGCTTCAAATGGCTGCAGACATGCTGCAGCAGGAGCAGAAACACAGACGAAAATGTCCCCATAAGGAATGAATGCGGAAGTGCCTCCCAAACTCCTGCGATTCTTGAGAAAACTGTTATAGTTATTGCCAAAACATGACGTATGTTGAGTGACAGGAGACATTGCTGAACGCACCCATGTTATTTTTATTTCTGTAGAGTGCATAATGAGGGCACAGTAGCGAGAGACAAAACATGTACCGTCTGCGATCCTCCAGAAATTTGTGCTCAAAATTAACATTGCCGCTTATGGGGAACATTCAGGAGTGCTTGTCGCTCCTGGGCTTCTAAATCCAAAACCGTAAGTCCTACAGCTGAAATGAGATGATCAGCTGAAAGCCAACAAGATTTCCTACATTTATATGCCTATATTGTCTATGTCAAGTACAAGATTTGGGATCCTAATCAAGCTGAAGCAAAAAAAAATCCTGTTTTCGGTGCTGCTCGTCACTCTGGGGTGCGGCAGTTGGTGATGTCACGCACTCTAGCTCACGCAATACACACCCATTATAAACTCAGAAGACGGGCTTAAAATCCTTAAAACTAAAACTGCGACCATTTCAAAACCGTACAAGATTTTTAAAATCTGAATACAGTGTCAATAGTTCAAGGTTTTGTGCTTCATTTAAAGTTTGAATGGTTTCTCTCGCTCAACGTATGAGGAACAAGAAGAGGTTGAAAGGCGATGAGTTTTGAAGAGGATTTGAAGATTTTCCCATTTGCTGTAATGTTAAATTTTT
The DNA here is from genome assembly GCF_900880675.1 of Sparus aurata. Classification (NCBI taxonomy): domain Eukaryota; kingdom Metazoa; phylum Chordata; class Actinopteri; order Spariformes; family Sparidae; genus Sparus; species Sparus aurata. The sequence goes on along the minus strand of NC_044189.1, from coordinate 31,633,315 downwards.
TTTTGAAAAAGCTGAATTGCTGAAAAAGTTAAAAAGTTGAAAAGCTTGAAAATTATAAGGCTGAAGGAGCTTAAAAAGCTGAACATTTTAATGTTTGAATGGTTTAAATAGCTGAAGGTATGCTGAAGTTATAGCAGAATGAAATTTGAAAAAATCCCCATAAGAATGAATGGGGAAAATTTTGCATTAAAAGCTGAATATTTCCAAAAGTATAATAGTTAGAAAAGCCAAAAGTAATAGCAGGAATGTCCTTAAAAAGCTGAACATTTTGATATTTGAATGGTTTGAATCAGACAAAGTTTGAATGAGTTGATAACGGACAAAAAACGTACGGAAGAAGAATAATAATAACTAGACAATTCCCCGCCGGGAAATCGCGAGAGTGGGCTGTGCGCTTTGCCCCGTGACGAAAAAGCAAACATGGCATCAGCAAAGTTTCCTCACCATCAAGCGGGAAAGGCCTTAAGGAACACACACATTAAGTTTTGTGGTCCTAGTTTCAGAAATGTGGTAATAGGAGCGAGTTAAAAAAGGCGCAGTTTTGCAAATCCTCTTCCCGATTTACATTGGAGTGAATGGAGCAGTTGAGAGCTACTCTTGTCGGTTAGAGGCAGATCAATCCAAAACCATAAATCCTACCGATAAAGTAGACACATTGGGAGAAAGAAGACAAGTGTGGCTACAACTCTGGAAAGTATCACTGTTTTTGAGCCTAATTTGTGGCCAGGATCGTCACGGAAAGAGTAAATCTCGGAGCAAATTTTTGAATCTCGCTCACTCTGTCAGTTGGCCCTCTCCACTCTGCTGCACGAACATTCCGCCATACACAATCATTGAAAACCCTGAATTTTTCCAAAATCACTCACCGTCATTCAAGGATCACAGTTCAAAAACTACACATCATGGCAAAAAAGTTCAAATACAACTTAAATACTCAGGACTTGTGCCTACATTTTAAAGCTGAAATGGTGTTTCTACGTGAACGTGTGCCAGAGCAGGAGATGTTTGAAAAACGTCGCAGATTTGCGACTTTTTTGACCTCGCCCCATTCATTCCTTATGGGACATTTATCGCAGTTTTTCGCGACTTATGTCGCGAAAAATTAATATTCCGTAAAGCTGAATATTAGCAACCCGAGTCTGAATGAGCTGCACATTGAATGAGCGAAAAAATAATCATTAATGTAGTTTAAATGTTGGGAAATATACTGTGTGTGTGCGTTTGCATGTATGTGAGTGCAAGCTTAAGCATGGCTGTGTGTGTGTGTGTGTGTGTACATGTCTCTCTGTCTGTCTGTCTGTCTCATGTGTGTCTCCTGTCTGTCTGTCTGTCCGATGTGTGTCTCCTGTCTGTCTGACGGTCTGTCTGATGTATGTCTCCTGTCTGTATGTCTGTCACTCTCTCTCTTTGCCCAGCTGATTTCGGTTGCTAGGTGACAGTTGGCAGGGGCCGTAGCAACGGACTGTGAGGGAGTCAGTTGGCCCTCTCCACTCTGCTGCACGAACATTCCCCCATACACAATCATTGAAAACCCAGAATTTCTCCAAAATCACTCACCATCGTTCAAGGATCACAGTTCAAAAACTACACATCATAGGAAAAAAGTTCAAATACAACAAAAATACTCAAGACCTGTGCCTACATTTTAAAGCTGGAATGGTGTTTCTAGCTGAATGTATGCCAGAGCAGGAGATGTTTGAAAAACATCGCAGATTTGCGAGTTTTTTGACCTCATCCCATTCATTCCTTATGGGAAGTGTCTCGCAGCTGTTCGCGTCTTACGACGCGAAAGATTAATATTCTAGAGAACTGAATTATAGCATACAGAGTCCGATCAAGCCGCACATTGAATGAGTGAAAAAATGATCGTTTAATGTCGTTTAAATGCTGGGAAATATACTGTGTGTGTGCGTCTGTGTGCATGTGAGAGCACGCTTAAGCAGCTCTGTGTGTGTGTGTCTACATGTCGCTCTGTCTGTCTGTCCGTCTGATGTGTATATCGCCTGTCTGTCTGTCCTGTTCTGTCTGATGTTGTCTCCTTCTGTCTGTCTGTCGATGTGTGTCTCCTGTGTGTCTGTCTGTCTGTCTGTCTGTCTGATGTGCGTCTCCTGTGTGTCTGTCTGTCTGTCTGTCTGTCTGATGTGTGTCTCCTGTCTGTCTGTCTGTCTGTCTGATGTGCATCTCCTGTGTGTCTGTCTGTCTGTCTGTCTGTCTGTCTGATGTGTGTCTAGTGTCTGTCTGTCTGTCACTCTCTCTCTTGGCCCAGCTGTTTTTGGTTGCTAGGTGACCGTTGGCAAGGGCCGTAGCAACGGCCTGTGAGGGAGCTGATTTGAGAGCAATTTCTGCCTCACATCTAGGACGTCAAACTAGTGCTATTTGGTCAAAATCTTACATGATATCAACAATTTTTTTTCACGATCGAGCCAGAAAGGCCTTAAAGAACACACTCATTAAGTTTTGCGGTCCTAGCTTCAGAAATGTGGAAATGGCAGCGAGTTAAAAAAGCGTGCAGTTTTGGAAATCCTTCTCCCGATTTACATTGGAGTAAATGGAGCATTTCAGAGCTACTCTTGTCGGTTAGCGGTCGATAATTTAAAAACCGTAAATCCTACCGATAAAGTAGACACATTGGGAGAAAGAAGACAAGTTCATATTTCATATTCATGTTCATATTTTCCGGAGAAAAATAATAGCATACCGAGTCCGCCCGAGCCGCACGTTTTGATGTATTTTTTGTTTGTATTCGCTCAACGGTGCGGGGCGTGAAAAGTGCCAAAAAAAGGACGGAAGAAGAAAAATAAAAAGAGGCGCGAGCAATAACAATAGTGGGCTGTGCTCCGCACAGCCCACTATGGACACCTATAGCTCTGCTATAGAGGTGTCCATAGTGGGCTGGCGAGCACAGCCCACTAACTAGACAATTCCCGCCGGGAAATCGCGAGAGTGGGCTGTGCGCTTTGCCCCGTGAAGAAAAAGCAAACATGGCATCAGCAAAGTTTCCTCACCATCTAGCGGGAAAGGCCTTAAGGAACACACACATTAAGTTTTGTGGTCCTAGTTTCAGAAATGTGGTAATAGGAGCGAGTTAATTAAAAAGGCCGCAGTTTGCAAATCCTCTTCCCGATTACATTGGAGTGAATGGAGCAGTTGAGAGCTACTCTTGTCGGTTAGAGGCAGATCAATCCAAAACCATAAATCCTACCGAAAAAGTAGACACATTGGGAGAAAGAAGACACGTGTGGCTAAAACTCTGGAAAATATCACTAGGTGAGAAAGGATGAACAGGTAAAAAGATGTAGAGTAAGAGGGTTGGAAGAGGTTAAAAAGGTGACAAGAATATTAAAATCTGTAGATTAAGAGGGCTGGAAGAGGTTAAAAAGGTGAAAAAAGGATGAAAAGGTGAAAAAGTTCAAGGGTGCAAGAGATCAAATAGGTGAGAAAAGGATGAACAGGTAAAGAGATGTAGAGTAAGAGGGTTGGAAGAGGTTAAAAATGTGAAAAGAATATGAAAATATGTAGAGTAAGAGGGCTGGAAGAGGTTAAAAAGGTGGAAAGAAGGATGAAAAGGTAAAGAAGTTTAAGGGTGCATGAGCTCAAATAGGTGAGAAAAGGATGAAAAGGTAAAAAGATGCAGAGTAAGAGGGTTGGAAGATGTTAAAAAGTTGAAAAGAATATGAAAGCCACACGTGTCTTCTTTCTCCCAATGTGTCTACTTTATCGGTAGGATTTATGGTTTTGGATTGATCTGCCTCCATTCATTCCTTATGGGAAGTTTATCGCAGTTTTTCGTGACTTACGTCGCGTAAAATAAATATTTCGTAAAGCTGAATAATAGCAAGTACGATCGATCGAGCCGCACATTGAATGAGCGAAAAACATAATCATTAAATGTAGTTTAAATGTTGGGAAATATACTGTGTGTGTGCGTTTGTGGGCATGTGAGTGCACGCTTAAGCATTGCTGTGTGTGTGTGTGTGTGTGTGTGTGTGTGTGTGTGTGTGTGTATATGTCTCTCTGTCTGTCTGTCTGTCTCATGTGTGTCTCCTGTCTGTCTGTCTGTCTGTCTGTCTGTCTGTCCGATGTGTGTCTCCTGTCTGTCTGTCTGTCTGTCTGATGTATGTCTCCTGTCTGTCTGTCTGTCTGTCTGTCTGTCACTCTCTCTCTTTGCCCAGCTGATTTCGGTTGCTAGGTGACAGTTGGCAGGGGCCGTAGCAACGGCCTGTGACGGAGTCAGTTGGCCCTCTCCACTCTGCTGCACGAACATTCCCCCATACACAATCATTGAAAACCCAGAATTTCTCCAAAATCACTCACCATCGTTCATGGATCACAGTTCAAAAACTACACATCATAGGAAAAAAGTTCAAATACAACAAAAATACTCAAGACCTGTGCCTACATTTTAAAGCTGGAATGGTGTTTCTAGCTGAATGTATGCCAGAGCAGGAGATGTTTGAAAAACATTGCAGACTTGCGAGTTTTTTGAACTCATCCCATTCATTCCTTATGGGAAGTGTCTCGCAGCTGTTCGCGTCTTACGACACGAAAGATTAATATTCTAGAGAACTGAATTATAGCATACAGAGTCCGATCAAGCCGCACATTGAATGAGCGAAAAAATGATCGTTTAATGTCGTTAAAATGCTGGGAAATATACTGTGTGTGTGCGTCTGTGTACATGTGAGAGCACGCTTAAGCAGCTCTGTGTGTGTGTGTCTACATGTCGCTCTGTCTGTCTGTCCGTCTGTCTGTCTGATGTGTGTCTCCTGTCTGTCTTTCTGTCTGTCTGATGTGTGTCTCCTGTGTGTCTGTCTGTCTGTCTGATGTGTGTCTAGTGTCTGTCTGTCTGTCACTCTCTCTCTTGGCCCAGCTGTTTTTGGTTGCTAGGTGACCGTTGGCAAGGGCCGTAGCAACGGCCTGTGAGGGAGCTGATTTGAGAGCAATTTCTGCCTCACATCTAGGACGTCAAACTAGTGCTATTTGGTCAAAATCTTACATGATATCAACAATTTTTTTTCACGATCGAGCCAGAAAGGCCTTAAAGAACACACTCATTAAGTTTTGTGGTCCTAGCTTCAGAAATGTGGAAATGGCAGCGAGTTAAAAAAGAGTGCAGTTTTGGAAATCCTTCTCCCGATTTACATTGGAGTAAATGGAGCATTTCAGAGCTACTCTTGTCGGTTAGCGGTCGATAATTCAAAAACCGTGAATCCTACCGATACCGAAAGTGG